>NW_026020380.1:0-234251 GCF_900185275.1 Solanum verrucosum
TACAACAAAAGAGGGATACAACCCTTATAATACAAAAGAAACTACTATCTAGTACATAGAACTTAAGGAAACTCTTTAACCTAAAGGTCCTTGAATCTTTAAGGACACACCCGAACTTGGGAATAGTAAGCCAAGCTCATCACTTCTAGGAAAGATCCTTTAGTCACCATCACCTACACTTGGTGTAAAAAGATGAAGAAGAATGGTGTTAGTACAAGAATGCACTATGTATGATAACCATGCAAAACATACTCTTGAAAGGACATTTAGTTGGAAACCATGCATCATGCCTTTTTAGAGAAACTTCAAGAACATTTAGTACATTAGGCACAATATAAACCACATACATCATCATACACATGGAAACCATTCATAATAGCACATAGAGCCACTTATAACATTTTAGGCACATTCAATGCATACAATACATTACCTTCCTCTTTATCATAACTCCTTTCCTGAAGCAACCCTTACGGAATACTTGGTACAATGTATCGCCTTAAGGTTACCAAAGGTGAACTTACATTTAACTTTCATCAATCCAACCATATATATTCATAGAGTCATAAGCACACCATAAGACATAGTCTTCACATAGGAACCATCACCTAAGACAACCCCTAAGTCACACTAGGCAATGTGCAATTAGCATCCCATAATACAACTCACACCAAGTGTTCCTAGGAAGCCACCATAGACTAGGTACATCATATTCAACAAGTCATAACATACTCATTTAACATTAGACATAAGATCAACATACTTCATAACATCATATAAGGACTTATTCCTTTACTACATCATTATTCATAACCCATTTAGTTCATATCATAGGTAAACCACCCTCATAACACCTTCACAAGCTCACTTGTGCAAAGTACACATGGAGTCCCATACCCCCACATATACTAAGCGAACCCATTAAGAAGTCATAAGTGTAATTCACATGCATAAACATACTTCATGTCTTGGCATAAGTAAAGGATTGTGATGCTTGCTGGTTTGTATTTTCATACGCTCCACCAAGGAACTACTCACCACATTGGTTCAACTCCCGCTATCAATGATTAAAGAACACACTTTATCTTGGATTTTGCACCTAGCATGAAATAGATTATCCTTTTAGTCAAGTTCTTCTTTTGCAAGGGCTCCCATAATTCTTCTCACAACACATGAAAGATTGACATTCATGTTCAAGTCTTCATCATCATCAAGCAAATACTTTCCCTTCTCCATGAAGCAAGCAAAATTCACCCTCTCGTCCAACCTTTCTTCTTCATCCCGTAAAGCACCTTCCTCTCCTTCACCCCTATCTCCCTCTCCCTCATTTTTTTCTTCACCCTCATCTTCATCTTCAGTCTTATATCCATCACGAAGAGCAACAATTGTTCTCCTATTTGGACACTCACTAGCAACATGTCCCCTCCCTAGGCATCTAAAGCATTGAATTGTAGAGGGTCGAGGAAAGTTAGGTTTAACATAGTTACCTCCTTATGGTTGCTCACTTGCCTTGGATTTGTAATCAAGCTTTGACTTGGGCAGCTTGACCTCCACCTCTAGGTTGCTCCCTAGAGGATGTCGTCTTCCAATTATCTCTACCTTTGCTCCATGTGGAAGTTAAAGAACTTTTGGCCTTGTATGACTTTTCTTCTTTCAAATCTGCTTCTACCTTTGAGGCATCATGGAAAGCCGCTTCACGAGTCTCATAGTGCTTAAGCTTCACGGGCTTCAAGATATCATACCTCAAGTTTGCCACGAATCGTATCACCGTACATTCCATATTCTCTTCAATTTTAGACTTCATCCGCAAGTTCTCAAACTCATCATTATATTCTTCCACAGTTTTGGTACCTTGCCTCAACATGTACACCTTCTTGAGCACCTCTTGGTAGTAGTTTGGAGTCAAGTATCTCAACTCCATAAGTGCAATCAACTCTTGCCAAGTAGGTAACTCGTAGTTATGATGGCTCTCCCTTTCCCTCCTCTTGGACTCCCACTAGGTTGATGTGTACCCCTCAAATTGCATGAGAGCATACTTCGCCTTCAAAGTTTCTGAGATATTATTTGTGAGAAAGATCCGCTCACTTTGAATTTTTTATTCCAAGAACTCATCGGGGTCACTACTTCCTTTGAACCTTGGAAGTGTGACCTTGATAGTCTTCAAGCCGCTATCTTGATGATCATTCCTCTCCTTAAACCTATTTCCTCTATTTCCCATCCTATTGCCTCTATATCCCATCCTATCTCCTCTATATCCCATCTTATCTCCTCTATTCCTATATTCTTGATCTCCCATGCCTTGGTCCCACCCCAAGTCCCGAGGTCGTACGCCTTCCCTTCGTACTCCATTTCCATCCCTACCCCTAAGCTCCCAAAACTCATCATTATTGAACTCCTCATGAATTTTAGGATTTTGGTATTGGTAGTCTTGGTAGGGCATTTGTGGGGCATTTTGTGGATGTGATGTGGGTTCATGAAAAGATGCATTTGAATCATTTCGAAATGGTGTTTGGTATTGGACTTGGTTGGCCACAAAAGGAAGATTCTCCTATGGCGGGTGATAGGGTTGTGGATTTGGATGTGGCGTAGGCTGTCTTAGGTGGATTGGAGGGTTGGGAGTTTGGAAAGTGGGGCATTGGTAGTTTCGGGTTCGGCTTTGTGGAGGAGAACATAGATTATGAGCTTGTCCCGGAGCAAGGGTGGTGGAATGCACCGATGCTCTCATTATATCATTGCTTTCATTCTATTCTCATTTTCCACCCGTACCAACCTTTCCTCCATACCTCCCATCCTTCCATTCATTTCCGCTACTTGCTTAGAGATGTTGGCGAGAACCTCCATGATGTTCTCCGAGCTCTCCCCAATTGGACTTGTATTAGACATGATACCTACAAAACTCAACAAATGAGATTAGTAGAAAAGCCTCACGTCACTTGTATGTAGCTCTCAACTCACCTTCTATGGCGTCGTCTCAAAACTGATAGTGAACTAGCTCCATTCAATCAGCTCAAGATCACCTATCCTTTGTGATGGACTGGATTCTTGCGACTCTTGAAAGAAGGACAACCCAAATAAAAGAAAAAGAAACTAACGAAATTGAATCAAGAAGGTTATCAACGAATTAAGATGAGAAAAGTAGAATAAAGAAGCACCAAAAGATTCGGACTCAAAATAAACCAAGTAACAAAAGTAGAAGAATTACTTGTTGTTACTTAATTTAAAGGATCAGAGAAATTATTTGATGATTAAAACTAGTTAACAAGTAATCAAAGATGCTAATTAAATGTTAAAAAGTTGGAAAGTAACAGAAAAATGAGTTTAGAAGAAGAAGAAGTGAATTTGGATACTTACAAAAAAATTTAAGCCTTAAAGAAGCCCATCACTTGTAAGACTTTGATTGGATGATTTGATGATTAAAACTAGTTAACAAGTAATTAATGATATTAATTAATTGTTAAATAGTTAAGGAATTGAAAGGAAAAATGGTAGAAAAAGAATCACGAAGTTTGGACACTTAGAAAAATTTCTAGGTCCAAAAATTTTCCATACTTAGAATATTTTTCGGGTCTTAAAAAAAACCTGCAGGTTTTGGTCTCTGAAACTGACGCACACGTGTGTTAGGTGCGACTGGGCGTCGCTGGCAGGTTGTCTACTGCGTTGGCTGTGATGTGTCGGTCCACGTGGATTTTTTTCATTTTATTTTTTTCGTATTTTGTTTTTTTTTTCAAAATTCCACTAATGGATCCCAAAAAAACACCTTTAACCAACTTTGACTTGAAAAGTTGAATCAAATGTACTTTCTTCTTTCTTCTTCTTCAAGAGCAAGTTGAAGACACCAAGAACACACACTAAACCCCAATACACTCAAATCAACTCAAAATTGGCTCAAAATTTAGGATTTTCTTCCCTTCAACTAAGAGAACAAAGCCCACTAATTATTAACCTCCAATTTCTCCTCAATCAAAAGACCCATTTTCAAAATTTGAAAAGTTTGAAAACCTTGAAACCCTTCAATGGTAACTTCACTTCAACAACTCCAAATTGAACAAAATTTGAAACCTAGACTCAAGAAACACTAGGGAACAAGGATCTAGTGTCAAAAACAATAAATCAAAACAAAAAAAAAATCAGATTTTTTTTCTTTTTGACAATTTTTTTGGACTCTTTTTTTTTTAAACCAAGACTAGATTTGTAAGAACAAATCTAAACCTAGGCTCTTGATACCAAATGATAAAGATCAAGAAAGGAAAGGAATAAATAAAGAAAGGATATGTGGATTAATACTCAAGTTATTGAAATTATGGGCCACAAGGGACTAAAACCCTCACCTCCCAATTGACTTCAACAACCTAAATTCAACCCAAGGAAGAATAATCAAATGAAACCAAAAATCACAAAGGGGTAACACTTTGATTAATCAAACACAAGAAGTTAACAAGCAATCCCAAGAGTTCACCCTAATTACTCACTAAGAAGATACTATAATATGAGAGTCCATATTCAATATAGTCTAGGTCTTCCAAAATAAAAGAGACTATTATTCATACTAATAAAATAAACAAGACACTTCTTTGACAATTTTACCCTTAATGAGATAAGGGCCTTGTTTGGTTGCCTTCTTTTGTGAATACTTGAATTCATGAAATGGCCATTTGCACACATGGCCTCTTTCCTTCTTCCTTCTTATTTTGATGTACCTTACACACAATGTATGTCCTTATTTGGTGACCTTCAAGCTCCTCTAATGCTTCCCTTTTCAAGAACATTGTTTGTAGGCCTTGGAGATCCTTTGCTTGACTCCGTGTGAATGGTCTTGAGGGGTACATGCCACTCATGTTAGTGTCATCCATGCTGCCCATGTTATCACATAAAGAGCCTAATCATAACCTCCCTTAGAGTCCACTTGTGCAATGCATAAGTAGGGTCCATAGTCCTACCTATACTAAGTAACTCTTCAAGAAATCATGACTAGAATTCATATTCTTATCTTAATTCATTTCTTAACTTCCGGGAGACATTGCCATAACCGACATAGACCATGTGAGCTACACGAAATCCAGTGTTCTACTCCCACACAGAAAAAGAGAGGTCACTACTTGCCAAAGTAAGATCTACATACATAATAGCTATCTAGTGGATCCACTAAGCTAATACCTACGGGGGCACGTAGTTATGGAACAAGGAGATTGCTACTAGAAAACCTTGACTTACTAAGCGTGGAGGTTTCCATCTCATGAGACAACATATATGTTGGGAACCCGGACTTGCTAAACGTGAAGGTTCTCTTGTGGGAAGCCAGACTTACTAAACGTGAAACCCCCACTCTCATTTTTCATGTTCACTCAGTGCTAAGCTCCAACACCCTTTTTAAACATCTTTAAGCCTTTATTTAACATTAGTTCATAAAGTAGGCTTTAGGGACTTAATCCTTCATATCATATAGCTCAAAGGTTTCTAAGATGAGAATGACCTTTCATCATAGAACCTACATTATGTGAGAATGACCTTCCACATAGTCATACCATATTCATAACATAGTCTAGTTTAGAGTACAATTGAGGAAACCTTTCAAGAGACTCACTTTCACTAGATTATCATAAACCTTATTCATTCATTCATGTGTGTGTACATATGTGAGAAAGCCTTTCACATAAACACCTTTATACAACACATATTCATACCTAGCTAATCATACACTTTGCATGCATAATAAGATGTAAGGGTGCATATAAGAGTTAACCTTTCAATAGACACCATAACACATCATATTCATAGCTATACATGTAGAGTGTGTGTGTGTGCATATTGGTACTCATAGTGACATAATAGAAACAACATTAATATTGAGTGCACTTCCCTTCAAGGGATCACCACACATTCACAATGTCCCCAAATCATGAGCAATTCACATATAAAGCCATTAGGGATTCTAGACCACACTCCCATACTTCAGCATAGGAGACAAGGACACATTCAACATTGAATAGGTACTCCTAACATGTATATGATCAAACATTCATATAGGGGTCATATAGGTAGGGGTCATTCCACAATAGTACCTAACATAATAAATCATGTAGACCACACCTTATCCCTAACATTATCATTCACATCATACTTCTCATCATCAACACACTTTAAACATCATGCTAGCATTGAGGATTTCATACATAACCTTCATAACACAACTTCATAAACATAAGCATCTTAATCATCAATTCACTTCACATCTATTGTATTCAAGGCCATGATGTCAACATGCATAGATAGACAAGAAGTGAACACCTCCACCATAAGTGGATCAAACCACACCACATCAATTCTCATACTATAGACTAGAAGTTAGGTCAACTTACCAATTCTTCAAGCCATGATCATCATGGATCAATCCTCAACAATTCATAATCAATTGACATAGGTTGCAATAGGAATCAACAATGTAATTCAATATCATAAACATAGTCTAAGTACAATTCCATAAACAAAGGGATCAACCCATAACTTTGTCCATAAGGTCATAATCCTCAACTCATTAATATACCAACAATTCAACATGAATAAGTATAGATAATCATAAGAAACATCAATTTAATCTAATCTAAATATAGTTTATTCAATAGAGATCATATTCACAAAAACCCATATCATAGGCCAATTTTCGAGAATTTGGGGATCATGGGTTGTTCAAGAACTCCTTTGAAAATTGTCTTAAAAACATTAATTCCACATTAATTCATCAATAGAATGATTTAGAAAATCGTTTGACAAGGAACCTATGTTTAGATTGAAAATTGGAATTTTGGTCTTTGAATCACTTTTGAAAATCGTTGATAGAACTCGTTGAATGAGAGGTTATTCAAGAATCAAGAGTCACCATACCTTAATTATTGAAGACCCATGAAATTGAAGAAGAAATCTGTTGAAAACCCATCTTCTAGCTTGAGCTTCATCAAGGTCTTCAATGGAGTTTTTGAGAGAATCTATTTTGAGAGGGAAGGGTCAATTTGAAGAATGGGGTCTAATTTTAGGTTTTGGGGTTAACCAACTTAAAATACCCTAAGATAGGTAGAATAACCGTTTATAATAATTTCCCAAAGTACCCAAACTACCCCTCACTTAGTTGGACCTTTTTAAACAAGTCAAACTTGAGTTTTATTTTCGCAGATTTCGTCGGGAAACAAGTTTACGACGCGGAGGTGTTCCCACAAGTTTTCTGGAAATTAAATTCGAGACAGTAGAGTCCGTGACATGTCCGCGACGCGAACCAAACATTTGGCCCTTGGTGGAGCTAGTCCGCGATGCGAACATGCTCCCTCCAAGCACAACTTCAAGCTGCCTTGGCAGCTTGCTTGGCCAAGGTTGGGGTCCTCCTCGGGGACCCTTAGGGTGGCCCCCGGGGAGTCGTATCCAAACGTTTTTACCCTAAAAACATTTATTAAGACACTAGGGTTCACCTCCACTGATTTTAGACTCCAAACAACACTTAAAAACATGAATAACATACTAGAACACACCAACACGTAAAAGACTAGTTTCCGAACGTCTTGGTCGTCCCTTGACGTTTGACTTCCAAACTCTTTAACGCTGACTAAAAAGGCTATTCTTCATTATTTTAACAAGTTATTAATGCATAAAACCCATGTGAGGCTCTACTTTATCCTACTTTATTTTGAGGGTCGTTACAATTTCCCCCACTTAGGAACATTCGTCCTCGAATGACACTTAAAACTCTTCTCAGGACTCAATGACCCAACTAGCAGCTCACAATACACAACATACAACATCAACATAAGAGCACACATCAAGGAGGAACATCAACTCCGCATAAAAGGCTCAAAATAACTTTGTCTAATTCAAGAAAGTAGCAACACATCTGCCAACTCCTTATGCATCAACTTTAGTATTTCCCATTTCATTGGAGGAACTCCCTTCTCCAAATCATCACTATGCATAAAACTCTTTGCTTCTCATAAGTATTGGAGGAACTGCCTTCTCCTTATTCAATAAGCATCAACATATATATTAAGCAATCAACAAGACATTTCTTTAACAAGAGAACATCAAGCATGCTTATTACAACTCTCATGAAGTCAATATCACACAACATCTATGGGTGCAATTTCAACCATGAGAAATAAAGTTCCCGAAAACTCAAAATACAACTTAAGCGTGAATTTTTCACAAAAATATGCACATACAAGGAAATCATGTCATAATCATCATTCTCATTTCAAACACCAAAGAAACACAACATGCAACTATCTCATTAAAGCACGTTATGCAACTTTATCATAAGAAATCATTTAAGCATGCACTTCAAATCAACTCATGCAACACAAGCAAGTAGAAACTTTATTCACCGACTCATAATGCATTAACCACATAGGCCTTTCTCATGTTGATAGGAGGAACTACCTTCTCCTAAGCATGACATGATATTTACCCATTTTATATCATCATAGGGTCCATTATGCAATGGCTTTCAAGTGCACACATAGACATGATCAACATTTCCACTCATGAGGCAATTAAGTAATTCATTCTAGTTGCACCCTAACATGAGGATTATAGATCATCTACTAGTCTTATCATTTAATCATCATACTATCAAGAACATACATGTCATTACCATGTTTAGTTATGTTCAAGGAGGGACTACCTTCTCCTAGTCACAACATACACACATGGCATCATAAACTCATAAGCAAGCATTACACAAAGGTCAATTCATTTAAGGAGAAATTCTCAACTCCTAACCTAAGCATGCTCATACTCTCTTTCTTATGAAGTCAAGAGTGCATTCACCATATAAAGATGCATATTGACATGAGAAACATGAATTTTATTACTAAAATTCCATTTTTATGTAGTAAGAATCCTTCAAATCATACATAACATAGTGTCTTCTAGGACATGCATAACATACGGAGATCATGCAACTCATAATCATATGCAAGACTCCAAACATGAACAAGCTACTAGGAACTCTTTGGTCTCAAGCTTGAATAAGAATAGAAGGAAAAGATAAGGATATCAACAACCTTACTACTCACTCATCATTCCCCACTTAGGGTAAACCCATCTAAGAGCACATTACAGTAACCAAGAGAACTATCGCTTACCAATTAAGCATAATGTCCCCCTCTTGGGATCAAGTTATGCAAACTCCTTTAATCATTACCTCCTTCATCTCTAAGGTAGGAACCATTCTCCACTAAGTCTTCACTATACTCCCTTAGGTGAGGATTTCAAGAATCCAAAAAATAAGTATCTATACCACTCCACTTCATATCTATCACCCAAAGTGGTTCTCCACATGGAGAACTCAAGGAAGATCAATGTAGAAATATTAAGGGCACTCAAAACCTTACCATCTAGGCATATTATCCCCCGCTTAGGGTGAGCTTAATCAACTCTTTATCACACAATACACTTATCATCACCTTTGGTGTAACTTTCCACTCAACCATGCCTAGGTATTATCTAAACACCCTCTTTGAATGACCATACTTAAGATCAACCTTACAAGACAACTATCTCTTTAGAGTTGGTCAACATCTATTCTCTTGTCCTTCCCATGAACTAAGGGATACATGCAACTCTCCAAGTTAACCTTAGAGCAAAACACTATCCCAACTCATGGAACAAAACCCATTTTTCCACTCTTAGGGCAAGCCTACACAAGAACTCTGATTCACATAAGGACAACCATGAAGCATCACTCAAAAAGGCAACTTTCAATTCACACTAGTTACCACATTCCTTCAAAACTCCTCAAATCTTCACCATGACTTTCTACTATCATTACCCATCACCATAAAGCAACTCATCATGCTAAAAAGGGTTTCATTCTTACCATAACGACACTTACCATACAAGAAGTACACCACCATACAATATTTTCAATGTAATGCTCACAACCTCATAGGTCACACATAGCCATGATTGGCATCACAATACAATTTCCAAGTCTACCTTCATCTATAATCATATAGTCACCACATCATAATAAGCATTAAAACTCACCTTTTCTTCCCTCGATCCTTGAACATCACCCCTTCCAAATAATCAGAACTAGAAGACCACCGAACAATGGAAAATAAGAGAGAGGGAGTTCATAGGGAGTTAAGCTCTATGGCACGACATAAGAGTAATGAAGAAAGTGAAACTTCTATCGTCCTATAGCCTCTCGCTCATAGATGTGTCGCAACTCACACCGATGAACAAGATTCTACAAGACGTGGCTCATGAGACGTTGAATCCTAAGACCATTTTCATAAAATTATGCTCTAATACCAAGTTTGTAACGACCAGAGAGCACCCCCTAGCCGTTACCGGCTTATTCGACCTCTCAGAGGTCTTATACAAGCTCTTAGCATTCGTCACAACATTTATCCAAGAAAAATAGCAGAAAATTTAAAACTTTTTCATAATATAACACAAGACATAAAAGTCACCTCATTTAAACCTTTAATACAAAATCAGAGTACTACGTCTCAAGGTAGCCATTTTAAAACATGACTACAACAAAAGAGGGATACAACCCTTACAATACAAAGGTGAACTTACATATTGCCTTCATCAATCCAACCACATTTATTCATAGAGTCATAAGAATACCATAGGACAAAATCTTCACATAGGAACCATCACCTAAGACAACCCACAAGTCACACTAGTGCAATGTGCAAGTAGCATCCCATAATACTACTCACACCAAGTGTTCCTTGGAAGCCACCATAGACTAGGTACATCATATTCAACAAGTCATACCATCTTCATTTAACATTAGACATTAGACCAAAATACTTCATAACATCATATAAGGATTCATTCCTTTACTACATCATTATTCATAACCCATTTAGTTCATATCATAGGTAAACCACCCTCACAACCCCTTCACAAGCACACTTGTGCAATGTACACATGGAGTCCCATATCCCCACATATACTAAGCAAACCCATTAAGAAGTCATAAGTGTATTTCACATGCATAAACATACTTCATGTCTTGACATAAATAAAGTAAACCTTAATATGCTTTCATATTAACATACATAGACCACAATCTTCATTACATAAAGAGCGTAATCATAACCTCCATTAGAGTCCACTTGTGCGATGCATAAGTAGGGTACATAGTCCTACCTATACTAAGTAACTCTTCAAGAAATCATGACTAGAGTTCATATTCTTATCTTAGTTCATTTCTTAACTTCCGGGAGACATAACCGTGCCATAACCGACATAGACCATGTGAGCTACATGGAATCCGGTGTTGTACTCCCACACCGAAAAGAGAGGGTACTACTTGCCAAAGTAGGACCTACATACATAATAGCTATCTAGTGGATCCACTAAGCTAATACCTACGGGGGCACATAGTTATCCAACAAGGAGATTGCTACTAGAAAACCTTGATGTACTAAGCGTGGAGGTTTCCATCTCATGAGACAACATCTATGTTGGGAACCCGGACTTGCTAAACGTGAAGGTTCTCTGGTGGGAAGCCGAACTTGGTAAACGTAAAGCCCCCACTCTCATTTTTCATGTTCACTCGGTGCTAAAGCTCCAACTCCCTTTTTAAACATCTTTAAGCCTTTATTTAACATTAGTTCATAAATAGGCTTTAGGGACTTAATACCTCATATCATATAGCTCAAAGGTTTCAAAGATCACAATGACCTTTCATCATAGAACTCACATTATGTGAGAATGACCTTTCACATAGTCATACCATATTCATAACATAGTCTAGTTTAGAGTACAATTGAGGAAACCTTTCAAGAGACTCACTTTCACTAGATTATCATAAACCTTATTCATTCATTCATGTGTGTGTACATATGTGAGAAAGCCTTTCACATAAACACCTTTATACAACACATAGTCATACCTTGTTAATCATACACTTTGCATGCATAATAAGATGTAAGGGTGCATATAAGAGTTAACCTTTCAATAGACACCATAACACATCATATTCATACCTATAAATGTAGAGTGTGTGTATGCATATTGGTCCTCATAGTGACATAATAGCAACAACATCGATATTGAGTGCACTTCCCTTCAAGGGAACACCACACATTCACAATGTCCCCAAATCATGAGCAATTTACATATAAAGCCATTAGGGTTTCTAGACCACACACCCACACTTCATCATAGGAGACAAGGACAAATTCAACATTGAATAGGTACTCCTAACATGTATATGATCAAACATTCATATTGGGGTCATATAGGTAGAGGTCATTCCACAATAGTACCTAACATAATAAATCATGTAGACCACACCTTATCCCTAACATTATCTTTCACATTATACTCCTCATCATCAACACACTTTAAACATCATGGTAGCATTGTGGATTTCATACATAACCTTCATAGCATAACTTCATAAATATATGCATCATAATCATCAATTCACTTCACATCTATTGTCTTCAAGGCCATTATGTCAACATGCATAGATAGACAAGAATCGAGCACCTCCACCATAAGTGGATCAAACCACACCACATCAATTCTCATACTATTGACTAGAAGTTAGGTCAAATTATCAATTATCCAAGCCATGATCACAATGGATCAATCCTCAACAATTCATAATCAATTGACATAGGTAGCAATAGGAATCAACAATGTAATTCAATATCATAAACACAATTCCATAAACAAAGGGATCAACCCATAACTTTGTCCATAAGGCCATAATCCTCAACTCATCAATATACCAACAATTCAACATGAATAAGTATAGATATCATAACAAACATCAATACAATATAATCTAAACATAATTTCATCAATAGAGATCATATTCACAAAGACCCACATCATAGGCCAATTTTCAAGAATTTGGGGATCATGGGTTCTTCAAGCTTTCCTTTGAAAATTGTTTGACAAGGAACCCATGTTTAGATTGAAAATTGGGAATTTTGGTCTTTGAATCACTTTTGAAAATCTTTGATAGAACTCCTTGAATGAGAGGTTATTCAAGAAACAAGAGTCACCATACCTTAATTATTGAAGACCCGTGAAATTGAAGAAGAAATCAGTTGAAAACCCATCTTCTAGCTTCAGCTTCATCAAGGTCTTCAATGGAGTTTTTGAGAGAATCTATTTTGAGAGGGAAGGGTCAATTTGAAAAATTTGTCTAATTTTAGGTTTTGGGGTTTTAACCAACTTAAAATACCCTAAAATAGGTAGAAAAACCGTAAATATTTATTAAGACACTAGGGTCACCACCATTGATTTTAGACTCCAAACAACACATAAAAACTTGAACAACATACTAGATCACACCAACACGTAAAAGACTAGTTTCCAAATGTATTGGTCGTCCCTTGACGTTTAACTTCCATACTCTTTAACGCTGACTAAAAAGGATATTCTTCATTATTTTAACAAGTTATTAATGTATAAAACCCACGTGAGGCTATACTTTATCCTACTTTATTTTGAGGGTCGTTAACCATTCGGACCAATCAAATCCATAGCTAAGGTCTTGATGGACGTCCACGAAAATTTTTAGCAAAAAAGACGTCGAAAATCCAAATTACTAAATGATCCATGGTTTATAGCATAAGAAAATTGGCAAAACGAAGGGGTTTACCCGCTCCGGGGTTCATTTGACCGTGAAAATGAGTCGGTTTACCCGTCTGCACCAAACGGCTCCTTAGCTAAGCTCTTGACAGACATCTAAAAAAAAATTCAACAAAAATGAAGTTGCAAATCCGGATCACATAAAGATCAATGGATTATAGCACACGAAAATTAGCAAAACAGGGGGTTTACCCACTTCAGGGGTCATTCGACCTTGAAAATGGGTCGTTTTGCCCGTCGGGACCAACCAACTCAAAATCTAAGGTCTTGAAGGAAGTCTATTAAATATTTTAGCAAAAATGACGTTGGAAATCTGGATTACCAAAAGACCCACGGACTATAGCCCACGAAAATTGGCAAAAGTGGGGGGTTTTCCAGTTCAGGGGTTCATTTGACCTTGAAAATGGGTTGGTTTTCCTGTCTGGACCAATCGGCTACATAGCAAAGGTCTTGACAGACGTCCACGAAAAATTTCGGCAAAAATGAAGTCGGAAATCACCATAAAATCCATGGACTATAGCAAATGAAAATCAGCAAAATGGGGGTTTTACCCGCTTCGGGGATCGTTTGACCTTGAAAATGGGCTGGTTTTCCTGGCGGGACCAACCGGCTCCAAAGCTACGGTGTTGACGGACGTCCAGGAAAAAGTTTGGCAAAAATCACATCTGAAATCCGGACCACCAAAAGATCCATAGACTATAGCACACGAAAATAAGCAAAAAGGGAGTTTACCCGCTCTGGGGCTTGTTTGACCTTGAAAATGGGTTGGTTTTCCCGTCGGGAACAACCAGATCCATAGCTAAGGTCTTGACGGACATCCAAAAAAGTTTTTTGGCAAAAATGACGTCGGAAATCTGGTTCACCAAAAGATCCATGAACTATAGCACACAAAAATTGGCAAAACAGGGGGTTTACTCGATCCAGGGATCGTTTCACATAAAAAATGGTCGGTTTAGCCCATCGGGACCAACTGGATCCATAGCTTAGGTCATGATGGACGTCCACAAAAAAATATCAGCAAAAAGACATTGGAAATCTAGATTACCAAAAGATCCATGGACTATAGCACATGAATATCGCTAAACGAGGGGTTTACCCACTCTTGGGATCGTTTGACGTTGAAATTGTGTCGATTTGTTCGTCGGGAACAACCGGCTCCATAGCTAAGGTCTTTACGGATGTCCACGAAAAATTTCGGTAAAAATGACATCAAAAATCTGGATCACCCGAAAGATACATGGACTATAACACACGAAAATTAGTAAAACGAGGGGTTTACCCGCTCCGGGTTCAATTGACCTTTAAAATGGGTCGGTTCACCCATTGGGACCAACCGAATCCATAGCAAAGGTCTTGATGGATGTCCACGAAAAATTTCAACAAAAATGACGTCAGAAATCCAGATCAGCAAAAGATCCATGGAATATAGCATACAAAAATCGGTAAAACGGGGAGTTTACCCACTCCGGGGATTGTTTGACCTTGAAAATGGGTCGGTTTTCCCATCGGGAACAACCGGCTCCATAGCTAAGGTCTTGACGGACGTCTACAAATTTTTTTGGAAAAAATGACACTGGAGATTCGGATCACCAAAAGATCCATTGACTATAGCACACGAAAATTGGCAAAACAGGGGGTTTACCCAATCCGGAGATCAGTTCACATAGAAAATGGCCGGTTTACCCGCGGGACAAATCGGATCCATAGCTAAGGTTTTGAAGGACGTCCACATAGGTAAAAGGACATTGGAAATGTGGATTACCAAAAGATCCATTAACTATAGCACACGAAAATCGGTAAAACAGGGGGTTTACCCGCTCCGGGGATCATTTGACATTGAAAATGTGTCAGTTTGTCCATCGGGAATAACAGTCTCCATAGCTAAGGTCTTTATGGATGTTCACGAAAATTTTTTGCAAAAAAGTCATCAGAAATCTGAATCACCCAAAAGATCATTGGACTATAGCACACGAAAATTTGTAAAATGGGGTAGTTACCCGCTCCGGGGATCTTTGACCTTGAAAATGGGTTGGTTTACCCATCGAAACCAACCGGCTCCATAGCAAAGGTCTTGACGGACGTCCACGAAAAATTTCAGCAAAACTAACGTCGAAAATCTGGATCACCAAAAGATTAATGGACTATAGAACACTCAAATTGGCGAAACAGAGGATTTACCCGATCCGGGGTTCGTTTGACATAGAAAATTATTGGTTTACCCGTTGGGATCAGTCGGATCCATATCTAATGTCTGGACGAACGTCCACAAAAAATTTCAGCAAAAATAACGTCGGAAATTCAGATTACCAAAAGATCTATGGACTATTATAGCACACGAAAATCGGCAATACGGGGGATTTACCTACTCCGGGGTTCATTTGATAATGAAATTGGGCCGGTTTGCCAGTCTAGACCAACTGACTCCATAGCTAAGGTCTTGACAGACGTCCACGAAATATTTTGGCATAAATGACGTCAAAAATCTGGATCACCAAAAGACTCATGGACTATAGCACACGAAAATAGGCAAAATGGGGGGTTTACCCACTTCGGGTCTCATTTGATCTTGAAAATGAGCCGATTTGCCCGTCGGGACCAACTAGCTCAAAAGCTAAAGTCTTGACGGACGTCCACGAAAATTTTAAGCAAAAATGACGTCGAAAATCTGGATCGCCAAAACATCTATGGATTATAGCTCATGAAAATCGGCAAAATGGGGGGGTTTACCCACTCCGAGGCTCGTTTGACCTTGAAAATAGGTCGATTTGCCCGTCGAGATAAATCAGTTCCATAGCTAAGGTTTTGACGGACGTCCACGAATATGTTCAGCAAAAATGACTCCGAAAATCCGGATCACCAAAAGATTCGTGGACTATAGCACACGAAAATCGGATAAAACGGGGGGTTAACCCACTTCCAGTCTCATTAGACCTTGAAAGTGGGCCGGTTAGCCCGTCGGGAGCAATCGACTCAGAAGCTTAAGTCTTGACGGACGTCCACGAAAAGTATCAGCAATAATGATGTCAGAAATCTGGATCACCAAGAGATCCATGGATTATAGCCCACGAAAATTGGCAAAACAGGGGGGTTTACCAGCTACGGGGTTTGCTTGACCTTGAAAATGTGTCGGTTTGCCTGTCGGGACAATTCAGCTCCATAGCTGTGGTTTTGATGGATGTCCAAGAAAATTTTTGACAAAAATGACTTTAAAAATCTGGATCATCGAAAGATCCATGGACTATAGCACATGAAAATTGGCAAAATTGGGGGTTTACCCTCTACGGGGATCGTTTGACCTTGAAAATTAGGTGTTTACCCATCGGGACCAACTAACTCCATAACTAATGTCTTGACAGACGTCCACGAAAAATTTTGCAAAAATGAAGTCGGATATCACAAAAAAATTCAGGGACTACAGCACACGAAAATCAGCAAAACGGGGGGTTTACCTCTCCGGGAATCGTTTGACCTAGAAAATGGGTTGGTTTACTCGTTTGGACCAACCGGCTCCAAAGTTGTGTTCTTGATGGATGTACACAAAAAAATTTAAGAAAAATGACATCGAAAATCCGGATCACCAAAAGATCCATGGACATTAGAACACGAAAATCAACAAAATGGGGGGTTTACCCTCTCTGGGGATTGTTTGACCTTGAAAATGGGTCGGTTTTCCCGTCGGGACCAATCGGCTCCATAGCTAAAGTCTTGACGGTCGTCCACAAATGACATCAAAAATTCGGATCACCAAAATATCCATCGACTATAGCACACAAAAATTTGGCAAAACAGTAGGTTTACCCGATACAGGAAACATTTCACATAGAAAATGACCGGTTTAACGTCGGGACCAATCAGATCCAAAGCTAAGGTATTGACGGACGTCCACAAAAAATTTCAACAAAAAGACGTCGAAAATCTGAATTACCAAAATAGCCATGGACTATAACACACAAAAATCTGCAAAACGGGGGTTTACCTGCTTCGGGGATCATTTGACCCAGAAAATGGGTCGGTTTACCCGTCTGGACCAATCGACTCCATAGCTAATGTCTTGACTGACGTCCACAAAATATTTCGGCAAAAATGATGGGGGAAATCCGGATCACCAAAAGATCCATGGACTATATAGCACAGGAAAGTCGACAAAACGGGGGTTTACCAATTCCGTAGATCGTTGACCTTGAAAATGGGCCGGTTTCCCCGTCCGAACCAACCGGCTCCATAGCTAAGGTCTTCTCGGACGTCCACGAAAAAGTTCGCTAAAAATGACGTAAGAAATCAGTATCACCAAAAGATTCATGGACTATATAGCACACGAAAATCGGCAAAACGAGAGGTTTACCCGCTCTAGGGATTGTTTGACCTTGAAAATGGGCCAGTTTTCCAGTGGGGACCAACCGGCTCTATTGCTAAAGTCTTTATGGACGTCCAAGAAAATTTTTGGTAAAAATGACGTCGTAAATCTGGAACACGAAAAGATGCATAGACTAGAGCACACGAAAATTGGCAAAACAGGGGTTTTACCCGGTTCGGGGCTCGTTTGACATTGAAAATGGTTGGTATGGTTGTCAGGACCAACCGGCTCCATAGCAAAGGTCTTGACGGACGTCCACAAAAATTTCCGTTAAAAATAACGTCGAAAATCCGAATCTCCAAAAGATCCATGACTATAGCACACGAAAATCGGCAAAATGGGGGGTTTACACGCTACAGGGATCGTTTGACCTTGAAAATGGGCCGGTTTTTTCCGTCGACACCAACCGACTCCCTAACTAAGGTCATGACAAATGTCTTAAAATAATTCGGCAAAAATGACGTCAGAAATCCTGATCACCAAAAGATCCATGGACTATAGCACACGAAAATCGGTAAAATGGGGTGTTTACCCGCTTCGGGGTTCATTTGACCTTGAAAATGTGCTGGTTTCCCCATCGGGACCAACCAGCTTCATAGCTAGGGTCTTTACAAATGTCCATGAAATTTTTTAGCAAAAATGACATTGAAAATCTGGATCACCCAAAAGATCCATGGAACATAGCAGACGACAATCGGTAAAAACGGGAGTTTTACCCGCTCCGGGGCTCGGTTTACCTTGAAAATGGATCGGTTTTCCCGTCGACACCAACTGAATCCATAGCAAAGGTCTTAACGGACGTCCACAAAAACTTTCGGCAAAAATGACGTCGAAAATTTGGATCACCAAAATATCCATGGACTACACACACCAAAATCAACAAAACGGGGGGTTAACCCGCTTCGGGGATCGTTTGTCCTTGAAAATGGGTTGGTTTGCCCATCGGGACCAACCAGCTCTATAGCTAAGGTCTTGACAGATGTCCACAAAAAGGTTTAGCAAATATGACATCGGAAAACCAGATTAACAAAAGATCAATAGACTATAGCACATGAAAATCAGCAAAACGGGGGTTTACCCACTCCGGGGATAGTTTGACCTTGTAAATAGGTCAGTTTTCCCATCGGGACCAATTGGCTCTATAGCTAAGGTCTTGACAGACGTCCACGAATTTTTTTGGCAAAAATAACGTCTGAAATCTGGATCACCAAAAGATCCATGGACTGTAGAGCACGAAAATTGGCAAAACAATGGGTTTACCCGATCCGGGGTTCGTTTGACATAGAAACTGGATAGTTTACCCGTTGGGACCAACCGGCTCCAATGCTAAGGACTTGACGGACGTCCACGAAATTTTTTGACAAAAATGAAGTCTAAAATCACCAAAAATTCCATAGACTATAACACACAAAAATTGGCAAAATGGGGTTTTACCCGCTCTTGGGCTCGTTTGACCTTAAAAATGGGTTGGTTTACCTATCGGGACAAATCTACTCCAAAGGTAAGGTCTTGACAGACGTCCATGAAAAAGTATAGCAAAAATCACATCAGAAATCCAAATCACCAAATGATCCGTGGATTATAGAAAATAAAAATTAGCAAAACGGGTGGTTTACCCGCTCCGGGGATTGTTTGTTCGTGAAAATGGGTCGGTTTTCCCGTCGAGACTAACTAGCTCTATAGCTAATGTCTTGACAAACGTCCACAAATTTATTTGGATAAAATGACGTCGAAAATCTGGATCACCAAAAGATCCATGGAATAGCACACGAAAATTGGCAAAACGTGGGGTTTACCCGATCCGGGGCTCGTTCCACATAGAAAATGGCCAATTCACCCGTCGGGACCAACCAGATCCATATCTAAGGTCTTGACAGACGTCCATGAAAACTTTTGGCAAAAAGACATGGGAAATCTGGATTACCAAAAGATAAATAGACTATAGCACACGAAAATCAGAAAAACGGGGGGTTTACCCGCTCCGGGGATCATTTGATCCTGAAAATGGGCCGGTTTTCCCGTTTGGACCAACCAGCTCCATAGCTAAGGTCTTGACGGACGTCCACAAAATATTTCGACAAAAATGATGGCGAAAATACGGATCACTATAGCATACAAAAATTGGTAAAATGGAGGTTTTACGTGTAACTTTGGTCTTTTGACCTTCAAAATGGGCTGGTTTACCCGTCGGGACCAACCAGATCCATAGATAAGTTTTTGAAGGACGACCACGAAAAATTTCAGCCAAACTGACGTTGGAAATCTAAATCACCAAAAGATCCATGGCCTATAGCACAGGAAAGTTGACCTTACGAGGGGGTTTACCCATTTCGGGTGTCGTTTGACCCTGAAAATGTGCCAGTTTTCTCGTCAGGACCAATCGACTCTATAACTAAGGTCTTGATGGATGTCCACAAAAATATTCAAAAAAAATATCGTAAGAAATCTGGATCACCAGAAGATTCATGGACTATTAGCACACGAAAATTTGCAATACAAGAGGTTTACCCACTCGGGGGATTGTTTGACCTTGAAAATAGGACTGTTTTCTTGTCGGGATCAATCGGCTCTATAACTAAGGTCTTGACGGATGTCCACGAAAAATTGTGGCACAAATGACATCGAAAATTTGGATTACCAGAAAATCCATGGACTGTACCAGCTGAAAATCAACAAAATGGGGGTATTACCCGATCCGGGGTTTGTTTGACATTGAAAATGGCCGGTTTGCCCGTCGGGACCAACCGACTCCTTAGCGAAGATCTTGACGGATGTCCAAGAATTTTTTTGGCAAAAATGATGTCAAAAATTTGAATGCCCAAAAGATACATGGATTATAGCACATGAAAATCGGCAGAACGAGGGGTTTACACGTTCTGGGGATCGTTTGACCTTGAAAATGAGCTAGTTTTCCCATCTTGACCAAACGGCTCATAGCTAAGGTCTTAACGGACGTCCTAAAATTTTCAGCAAAAATGACGTCAGAAATCCTGATCACCAAAAGATCCATGGACTATAGCACACGAAAATCTCCAAAACGGGGGGTTTACCCGCTCCGGGGATCGTTGGACCTTGAAAATGGGTTGGATTGCCCATCGGGACCAACCAGCTCTATATAGCTAAGGTCTTGACAGACGTCCATGAAAAGGCTTAGCAAAAATGACGTCAGAAATTCAGATCACTAAAAGATCCATAGACTATAGCACATGAAAATCAACAAAACGGGGGTTTACCCGCTCCGGGGATTATTTAACTTTGAAAATGGGTGAGTTTTCCCATCGAGGCTAATCGGCTCCATAGCTAAGGTCTTTACGGACGTACACAAAAATTTTCAGCAAAAATGACATCAAAAATTAGGATTACCAAAAGATCCATGCACTATAGCACATGAAAATTGGTAAAACAGGGGTTTACCAGCTCCAGGGATCGTTTCACCTTAAAAATGGGTCGGTTTGCCCATTGGGACAAACCGGCTACATAGCAAAGGTCTTGACGGATGTACATGAAAAATTTCAACAAAAATGACATCGGAAATCCGTATTACCAAAATATCCATGGACTATAGCCCACGAAAATAAGTAAAAGGGAGGTTTACCCACTCCGGGGCTTGTTTGACCTTGAAAATAGGTCGATTTTCCTGTTGGGAACAACCGGATCCATAGTTATGGTCTTGACAGACGTCCACAATTTTTTTTGACAAAAATGACGTCGGAAATCTGGATCACCAAAAGAGTCATGGACTATAGCACACAAAAATTGGCAAAACAAGGGGTTTAACCAATTCGGGGATCGTTTCACATAAAAATGGCCGTTTTACCCATCGGGACCAACCGAATCCATAGCTTAGGTCTTGATGGACGTCCACGAAAAATATCGGCAAAAAGACTTGGAAATCTGGATTACCAAAAGATACCTGGACTATAGCACACAAAAATTGGAAAACGGGGGATTTACCCACTCTTGGGCTCTTTTGATGTTGAAAATATGTCGGTTTACTCATCGGGACAAACCGGCTCCATACCTAAGGTATTTACGGATGTCCACGAAAAATTTCGGCAAAAATGACGTCAGAAATATGGATCACCAAAAGATCCATGGACTATTGCACACGAAAATCAACAAAATGGGGGGTTTACCCGTTCTGGGGCTCATTTGACCTTGAAAATGGGCCGATTTACCCGTCGGGACCAACCGGCTCCATAGCTAAGGTCTTGATGGACGTCCATGAAAAAGTTCAACAAAATTAGGAGTTTACCCGCTCCGTAGCTCGTTTGACCTTGACAATGGGCCGGTTTGCTCGTCGTGACCAACCAGCTTTATAGCTAAGGTTTTGACAGACGTCCACAAAAAAGTTTGGTAAAACTGACGTTGAAAATTTGGATCACCAAAAGATCCATGGACTTATTGCACACGAAAATCGGCAAAACGGGGGGTTTACCCGCTCCGAGGATCATTTGACCTTCAAAATGGGCCGGTTTTCTCATTAGGATAAATTGGCTTTATAGCTAGGTCTTGACAAACGTCCATGAAAAATTTGGCAAAAATGACGTCAGAAATTCAGATTACCAAATGATCCATGGACTGTAGCACACGAAAATTGGCAAAATGGGGTGTTTACATGCTCTGAGGCTCGTTTGACTTTGAAAATGGCCGATTTACCCATCGGGACCAACCGGCTCCATATCTAAGTTCTTGATGGACATCCACGAAAAATTTCAGTAAAAATGACATCGTAAATCCGGATCACAAAAAGATCCATGTACTATAGCACATGAAAATCGGCAAATCGGGGGGTTTACCCACTCCGGGG
The DNA here is from genome assembly GCF_900185275.1 of Solanum verrucosum. Taxonomy (NCBI): domain Eukaryota; kingdom Viridiplantae; phylum Streptophyta; class Magnoliopsida; order Solanales; family Solanaceae; genus Solanum; species Solanum verrucosum. The sequence goes on from NW_026020380.1 coordinate 22,782, forward strand.
ATCATTTGACCTTAAAAATGGGCTGGTTTGCCCGTCGGGACAAATCGGCTCCATAGCTAAGGTCTTGATAGAACTCCATGACATTTTTTGGCAAAAATGACATCGAAAATCTGGATCACCAAAAGATCCATGGACTATAGCACACGAAAATTGGCAAAATAGGGGGCTTACCTGTTCTAGGGGTCGTTTTACCTTGAAAATGGGTTTGTTTGCCCGTCGAGATCACTTTTCAAGACCCGAGAGCACCCCCTAGTTGTAACATGGAGTAGTTGACCCCGTAGGTGTCTCATACAAGCCATTAGCACATTCATAACATAAGACAATAGAGAAATACGAGAAAATTCGAAACTTTGCAATCGAAGTCTTATCTCATAAAAACAATAAGCGAGAGTCTTTCTATACTCTTTGTCTCAAAACCATCTATTTAAAACTCAAGAAAAAAAGTCAGTGGGACACAGCCCATATAATGTTTAAAACATCAGAATAAAGACATAAAGGCAATGTGGTTGTTGTCCTCGAAGCTATGAGGACTCACCAAGATCTTAAATTTTTCTAAGTCCTTGAAACTCTAGCCTCCAATAGCAACTCAAAGCTCCAACCCTACATTTGGTTAGAATGTAGGCAATATGCGTTAGTACAAAGGTACTAAGTATGAAAGCTAAATAACATCATAATAGCATCTCAAATGGTTAGTCAACATAAGACATAGCATAAGAGATAATAACATAATCATAACATAACCATCATAACCATAGCATAGTTTCCAATATAAGTATCACATAAACATAAGTCAACATAAGACATAATCAATAAGCATAGGAGATACATTAAGTTCATAACATAGCCTCTACTTAGGTTCTCATGGTCACATCCTTCAACCTTAGTGATAACATGGGCAACATGGATGACACTAACATGAGTGGCATATACCCCTCAAGACCATTCACACGGAGTCAAGCAAAGGATCTCCAAGGCCTACAAGCAATGTTCATGAAAAGGGAAGCATTAGAGGAGCTTGAAGGTCACCAAAGAAAAACATACAATGTATGTAAGGAACACCAAAATGAGAAGGAAGAAGGAAAGAGGCCATGTGTGGAAATGACCATTTCATGAATTCAAGAATTCACAAAAGAAGGCAACCAAACAAGGCCCTTATCTCATTAAGGGTAAAATTGTCAAAAAGTGTCTTATTTATTTTTTTAGTATAAATAGTAGTCTCTTTTATTTTGGGAAGACTTAGACTATATTGAATATTGACTCTCAAATTATAGTATCTTCTTAGTGAGTAATTAGTGAGTAATTTGGGTGAACTCTTGGAATTGCTTGTTAACTTCTTGTGTTTGATTAATCAAAGTGTTACCCCTTTGTGATTCTTGGTTTCATTTGATTATTCTTCCTTGGGTTGAATTTAGGTTGTTGAAGTCAATTGGGAAGTGAGTGTTTTAGTCCCTTGTTGCCCATAATTTCAATAACTTGAGTATTAATCCACATATCCTTTCTTTCTTTATTCCTTTCCTTCCTTGATCGTTATCATTTGGTATTAAGAGCCTAGGTTTAGATTTGTTCTTACAAATCTAGTCTTGGTTTTAAAAAAGAGTCCAAAAAAATTGTCAAAAAAAAGAATCTAATTTTTTTTTAAATTTTCATTTATTGTTTTTGACACTAGATCCTTGTTCCCTAGTGTTTTTTGAGTCTAGGTTTCAAATTTTGTTCAATTTGGAGTTGTAGAAGTGAAGTTACCATTGAAGGGTTTCAAGCTTTTCAAACTTTTCAAATTTTGAAAATGGGTCTTTTGATTGAGGAGTAATTGGAGGTCAATTTTCGTGTGCTATATTCCATGGATCTTTTGGTGATCCAGATCTGTGACGTAAATTTTGCTGAAATATTTCATGGACATCCGTCAAGACCTTAGGTATGGAGCAGGTTGGTCCAGACGGGTAAACCCGCCCATTTTCATAGTCAAATGAGCCCCAAAGCTGGTAAACCCCCCATTTTGTGTATTTTCGTGTGCTATAATCCATTGATCTTTTGGTGATCCATATTTCTGACATCTTTTTTGTTGAAATTTTTCATGGACGTCCGTAAAAAACTTAGCTATGGAACCAGTTGGTCCTGATGGGTAAATCGGCCATTTTCAATGAAAAACGAGCCCTAAATTGATTAAACACCCTATTTTGCTGATTTTTTTGTGCGATAGTCCATGGATCTTTTGGTGATTCGGATTTCCGACATCTTTTAGCCAAACAATTTTGTGGACATCCGTCAAGACCTTAGCTATCGAGTCGGTTGGTCCCGACGGGAAAACCGTCCCATTTTCAAGGTCAAACAATCCCCAAAGCGGGTAAACCCCCCATTTTCCTAATTTTCGTGGGCTACAGTACATGGATCTTTTGGTGATCCGGATTTCTGACATCATTTTTGCAAAAACTTTTCGTGGACGTCCGTAAAAACCTTAGCTATGGAACTGGTTGGTCATGACGAGCAAACCAGCCTATTGTCAAAGTCAAACGAGCCACGGAGCGGGTAAACCCCCTGTTTTGCTGATTTTTGTATGCTATAGTCTATGGATCTTTTCCTGATCCAGATTTCCGATGTCATTTTTGCCAAAAAAATTCGTGGAGTTCCATCAAGACCTTAGCTATGGAGTTGGTTGGTCCCTATGGGTAAACCTACTTATTTTAAAGGACAAACGATCCCCGGAGTGGGTAAACCCCCAGTTTTGCTAATTTTCGTGTGCTATAGTCCATGGATCTTTTGGTGATCTGGATTTCTGACGTCATTTTTGCCGAAAATTTTCGTGGACATCCATCAAGACCTTAGATATGGATCTGGTTGGTCCTGACGGTAAAACAGGCCAATTTTCAAGGTCAAACAATCCCCGGAGCGGGTAAACCACCATTTTGAAGATTTTCGTGTGTCATAGTCCATGGATCTTTTGGTGATCCTGATTTCCGACGTCTTTTTTGCCTAAATATTTCATGGACGTCTATCAAGACCTTAGCTATAGATTTGGTTGGTCCCGACAAGCAAACTAGCCCATTTTCAAGGTCAAACAATCCCCGGTGCGGGTAAACCCCCCTATTTTGCCGATTTTCTTGTGTTATAATCCATGGATATTTTAGTGATCCAGATTTGCGATATAATTTTGTAGAAAAATTTTCATGGACGTCTATCATCACTTTTTCTATGGTGCCGGTTGGTTCCGACGAGGGAACTGGCCCATTGCCAAGGTGAAACGATCTCCGGAGAGGGTAAACCCCTTAGTTTTGTCGATTTTCTTGTGCTATAGTCCATAGATCTTTCGGTGATCTAGATTTTCGATGTCATTTTTGCCAAATTTTTTCGTGGACATCCGTCAAGACCTTAGCTTTGGAGCCGGTTGGTCTCAACGGGAAAGACGGCCCATTCTCAAGGTCAAACGAGACTCTGATCGGGTAAACACCCCATTTTGCCAAATTTCGTGTGCTATAGTCAATGGATCTTTTGGTGATACGGATTTTCGACGTCATTTTTGCCAAAAATTTTCGTAGACGTCCGTCAAGACCTTAGCTATGGAGCCGATTGGTCCCGACGGGAAAACAGACCCATTTTCAAGGTCAAATGAGACTCGGATTGGGTAAGCACCCCATTTTACCAATTTTCGTGTGCTATAGTCAATGGATCTTTTGGTGATCCAGATTTCCGACGTCATTTTAGCTAAAATTATACATGGACGTTCGTCAAGACCTTAACTATGGAGCCGATTAGTCCCAACGGGAATACAGACCCATTTTCAAGGTCAAATGATCCCCGGAGCGGGCAAACTCCCTTGTTTTGCCGATTATCGTGTGCTATATTCCGTGGATCTTTTGGTGATTCGGATATCCGACGTCATTTTTGCCAAAAATTTTGTGGACGTCCGTCAAACCTTAGCTCCAGCCGGTTGATCACGACGAGCAAATCGGCCCATTGTCAAGGTCAAACAAGCAACGGAGCTATAGTTCATGGATCTTTTGGTGATCCAGATTTCTAACATCATTTTTGTTGAATTTTTTTGCGGACGTCTATCTATACCTTAGCTATGGGAACGATTGGTTCCGATGGGGAAACAAGCCAATTTTCAAGGTCAAACAATCCCCGGAGCGGTTAAAACCCCGTATTGCCAATTTTCGTGTGCTATAGTCCATGAATCTTTTGGTGATCCAGATTTCCGACATCATTTTTGCCGAAATGTTTCGTGGGATATGTACTTTAGTTATGCAGTTGGTTAGTCCTGACGGGAAAACCGGCCCATTTTCAAGGTCAAACGATCCTCAGAACGGGTAAAACCCCCATTTTGCCAGTTTTTGTGTGCTATAGTCCCTAGATCTTTTGCTGATCCGTCTTTCCAATGTCATTTTTGCCAAAAAATTTCATGCACATCCGTTTAGACCTTAGATATGAAGTTGTTTGGTCTCGATTATCAAACCGTCCCATTTTAAGGTCAAATGAGCCTTGTAGTGGGCAAACCCCCTGTTTTACCGATTTTTGTGTGCTATAGTCCTAGATCTTTTGGAGATCCAGATTTTCGATATTGTTGTTACCAAAGTTTTCGTGGACGTTTACTGGTTTATCCCCGGAGCGGGTAAACCCCCCGTTTTGCCGATTTTCATGTGCTATAGTCCGTGGATCTTTTGGTGCTCCGGATATCCGACGTCATTTTTACAAAAAATTTTGTGGATATTCGTCAAGACCTTAGTTATGGAGTCGGTTGGTCTAGACGGGCAAACCGGTCCATTTTCATGGTCATATGAACCCCGGAGCAAGTAAACCCCATGTTTTGCCGATTTTCGTGTACTATAGTCAATGGATCTTTTGGTGATCTAGATTTACGACGTCATTTTTTGCACAAATTTATCATTGATATCCGTCAAGACCTTAGCTATGGAGCCGGTTGGTCCCGACTGGAAAACCGGCCCATTTTCAGGTTCAAACATACCCCAAAGCGGATAAACCCCCGTTTTGCCAATTTCTGTGTTCTATAGTCCATGGATATTTTGGTGCTCTAGATTTCCAACATCACTTTTACTGTAATTTTTCGTTGACGTCCGTCAAGACTTTAGTTATGGAGTCGGTTGGTCCCGACAGGCAAACCGCCTTATTTTCAAGGTGAAACGAACCCAGAGCGGGTAAACCACTGTTTTGCCGATTTTTGTGTTCTATAGTCCCTGGATCTTTCGGTGATCCTAACTTCCGATGTCATTTTTGCCAAAATTTTTCATCGACGTCCGTCAAAACCTTAGATATGGACTTGGGTGGTCGCGAGTAAACCTCCCGTTTTGCTAATTTTCGTGTGCTTAGTTAATAGATCTTTTGGTGATCCAGATTACCGACGTCATTTTTGCCAAATTTTTTTGTGGCATCTGTCAAGACCTTAGCTATGGAGCCGGTTGGTCCCGACGAGTAAAATGTCCCATTTTCAAGGTCAAATGATCCTCGGAGCGGGTAAACCCCCTGTTTTGCCAATTTTCGTGTGCCATAATCCATTGATCATTTAGTGATCCAGATTTCAAACATCATTTTTACCAAACTATTTCATGGACATCCTTCATGACCTTAGTTTAAGGAGCCGGTTGGTCCTGACCGCCAAACCGGCCCATTTTCAAACTGGTTAGTCCCAATGGATAAACTGGCCCATTTTCAAGGTCGTAAGAACCCCGGTGTGGGTAAACCACCGTTTTGCCGGTTTTCGTGTGCTATAGTCCATGGATCTTTTTGTGATCCAAATTTCTGACTTCATTTTTCCAGAAATGTTTTGTGGACGTCCATCAAGACATTAGCTATGGAGTTTGTTGGCCCGACGGACAAACTGGCCTATTTTCAAGGTCAATTGATCCCCGAAACGGGTAAACAATCATTTTGCAGATTTTGTATGCTATAGTACATGGATCTTTTTGTGATCCTGATTTCCTACATCATTTTTGCCGAAATATTTCTTGGGCATCCGTCACTACCTTAGCTATAGAGTTGGTTGGTCCTAACGGACAAACCGGCCCATTTTCAAGGTCAAACGAGCCCCAGAGCAGGTAAACCCCTTGTTTTGGCAATTTTTGTGTGCTTTAGTCTATGGATCTTTTTATGATCCGGATTTCTGATGTCATTTGACCCAAAAATTTCATTAGACATCCATCAAGATGTTAGCTATGGAGCCGATTGGTCCCGACTGGAAAACAGGCCAATATTTTTGCCAAAATATTTCGTGGACGTCCGTCAAGACCTTAGCTATTGAACTTGTTGGTCCAGATGGGCAAACCGTCCCATTTTAAAGGTCAAACAATCCCCGGAGCGGGTAAACCCCCGTTTTGCCGATTTTTGTGTGCTATAATCAATGTATCTTTTGGTGATCCAAATTTACAACGTCATTTTTCCAAAAAAATTCCTAGACATCCGTCAAGACCTTAGTTATGGAGTCGATTGGTCCCGATGGGTAAACCAACCTATTTTCAAGGTTAAACGAGCTCCAAAGTAGGTAAACCCCCTGTTTTGCTGATTTTCGTGTACTACAGTCCATTGATCTTTAGGTGATCCAGATTTTCGATGTCATTTTTTGCTCAAAGTTTTCCTGGATATCCGTCAAGACCTTAGCTATGAAGTCGATTGGTCCCGACTGCTAAATCGGCCTATTTTCAAGGTCAAACGTACCCCGAAGCGGATAAACCCTCTGTTTTCCCAATTTTTGTGCGTTATATTCCATCGATCCTTTGGTGATATAGATTTCTGACGTCATTTTTGCCAAAATTTTTAATGGACGTCCATCAAGACCTTAACTATGGAACCGGTTGGTCCTGGCAAGCACACCAGCCCATTTTCAAGGTCAAACGAACTCCAGAGCGGGTAAACCCTCCGTTTGGCCGATTTTGGTGTGCTATAGTCCATGGAACTTTTTGTGATCCAGATTTCCGACGTCATTTTTGACGAAATTTCTCGTGGACTTCTGTCAAGACCTTAGTTGTGGATCCGGTTGGTCACGACGAACAAATCGGCCCATTGTCAAGGTCAAATAAGCCACAGTGCGAGAATACCCCCCGTTTTTGCCAATTTTCGTGTGCCATAGTCCATGGATCATTTGGTGATCTAGATTTCCAATGTCATTTTTGTCGAAATTTTTTGTAGACTTCCGTCAAGACCTTAGCTATGGAGTCGGTTCGTCCCTACGGGTAAACTGGCTCATTTACAAGGTCAAACGATCCCTGGAGAGGGTAAACCCCACGTTTTGCCAATTTTCATGTGCTGTAGTCCATGGATCTTTTGGTGATCCGGATTACTGACGTCATTTTTGCCAAAATATTTCGTGGACGTCCATCAAAACCTTAGTTATGGGGTCGATTGGTCCCGATGGGTAAACAGGCCAATTTTCAAGGTCAAAGGATTCCCGGAGCAGGAAAACCACCATTTTGCAGATTTTTGTGTGCTATAGTCCATGGATATTTTGGTGATCCGGATTTCCGACTTCATTTGTGCAGAAATGTTTCGTCGACGTCCGTCAAGAACTTAGCTACGGAGTTGGCTGGCCCGAAGGTCAAGCCGACCCATTTTCAAGGTCAAATGATCCCTGTAGTGGGTAAACCCCCGTTTTGCCAATTTCATGTGCTAAAGTCTATGGATCTTTTGGTGATCCGGATTTCTGATGTCATCTGAGCCAAATATTTTCTTGGACGTTCATTAAGACCTTAGCTATGGAGCCAGTTGGTCCCGACGGGAAAACATTCTAATTATTCAAGTTCAAACAATCCTCGGAGCGGGTAAACCACCATTATGCAGATTTTTGTGTTCTATAGTCCATGGATCTTTTGCTGATCCTTATTTCCAACCTCATTTTTGCCGAAATATTTTGTGGACGACCGTCAAGACCTAAGTTATAGAGCTGGTTGTTCCCGACGGGCAAGCCGACCCATTTTCAAGGTCAAACGAGCCCTAGAGCGGGTAAACCCCCCATTTTGCCAATTTTCTTATGCTATAGTCCATGAATATATTGCTCATCCGAATTTTCGACGTCATTTTTGACAAAATTTTTGTGGACGTCCGTCAACACCTTAGTTATGGATTCGGTTGGTCCCGACAGCCAAACTGGCCAATTTACAAGGTCAAACGATCCCCGGAGCGGGTAAACCCCCCTGTTTTATCAATTTTTGTGTGTTATAGTCCATGGATCTTTTAGTGATCCGGATTTCCAACGTCATTTTTGTAGAAATTATTCATGGACGTCGATCAAGTCCTTATTATGGTGCCGATTGGTCACGACAGAAAAATAGGCAAATTTTCAAGGTCAAATGATCCCCGGAGTGGTTAAACAACCATTTTGCATATTTTCGTATGCTATAGTACATGAATCTTATGGTGATCCTGATTGCCTATGTCATTTTTACTGAAATATTTCGTGGACGTCCGTCAAGACCGTAACTATTGACCTTGTTGGTCCAGATGGTTAAATCGGCCCGTTTTAAAGGTCAAACGATCCCCAAAGCGGGTAAACCCCCAGTTTTACCGATTTTCGTGTGCTATAGTCCATGGATCTTTTGGTGATCTGAATTTCCAATGTCATTTAAAAAATAAATTACAAGACTTTCATCAAGACCTTTGCTATGGAGTCGGTTGGTCTAAATATGTAAATCGACCCATTTTCAAGGACAAACAATCCCCTGAGTAGATAAACCCCATGTTTGGGCCATTTTTGTATTCTATAGTCCATGGATCATTTAGTGATCCGGATTTCAGATGTCTTTTTAGCTGATATTTTTCATGGACGTCCGTCAATACCTTAGCTATGGAGTCGTTTGGTCTCGACCGACAAATCGGCACATTTTCAAGGTCAAATGAGCACCGGAGCATCTAAACCCTTCATTTTGCTGATTTTCGTGTGCATAGTCCAGGGATCTTTCGGTGATCCAGATTTTCAACATTATTTTTACAAAAAAAAATTGTGGATGTCCATCAAGACATTAGTTATGTAGCCGGTTGGTCCAGAAGGGCAAACCAGCCCATTTTAAAGGTCAAATGATCCCCGGAGTGGGTAAACCCCCAGTTTTGCCAATTTCCGTGTGCATAGTCCATGGATCTTTTGATGATCTGGATTTCAAATGTCATTTTTGCTGAACCTTTTCGTTGACATCCGTCAAGACCTTAGCTATGGAACCAGTTGGTCCCGACGGGTAAACTGGCCCATTTTCAAGGTCAAACGAGCCCCGGAGCAGGTAAACCCCCCGTTTTGCCGATTTTCATATGCTATAGTACATGGATTTTTTGGTGATCTGCATTTTCGATGTCACATTTACTGAAATTATTCCTAGTCATCCGTCAAAACCTTAGCTATTGAACCTATTGGTCCAGATGGGCAAACCGGCCCATTTTCAAGGCCAAACTAGCCCTGGAGCGGGTTGACCCCCGTTTTGCCGATTTTCGTGGGCTATAGTCCATGTATCTTTTGGCGATACAGATTTCTGACTTCATTTTTTTTGAAATGTTTCGTGGACGTCCGTCAAGATCTTAGCTTTGGGAACGGTTAGTTTCGATGGCTAAACCGGCCCAATTTCAAGGTCAAACAATCTCCAGACAGGGTAAACCCCCCGTTTTGTCGATATTCGGGTGCTATAGTCCATGGATCTTTTGGTGATCCAAACTTTCGACTTCATTTTTGCCAAAATATCTCATGGACGTCCGTCAAGACCTTAGCGATGGAGTCGATTGGTCCGGATGGGAAAACTGGCTCATTTTCAATGTCAAATGAACCCCGGAGTGGGTAAACCCCCATTTTGCTGATTTTCGCAATAGTCCATGGATCTTTTGGTGATCAAGATTTTCGACGTCATTTTTGCCATAAATTTTCATGGAAGGCCGTCAAAACCTTATCTTTGAAGCCAGTTGGTCACGACGAGCAAACCATCTTATTGTCAAGGTCAAACGAGCCACGAAGCGGGTAAACCCCCCATTTTGCTCTTCGTATAATTTAGTCCATGCATCTTTTGGTGATCAACATTTTCGTCGTCACTTTTGCCAAAAAAATTTGTGGACTTCCATCAAGACCTTAGATAAGGAGTCGATTGGTTCGTACAGGTAAACCTGCTCATTTTCAAGGTCAAACGATCCCCGGAGTGGGTAAACCCCCCGTTTTGCCAATTTTCGTGTGCTTATAGTCCATTGATCTTTTGGTGATCTGAATTTTTGACGTGATTTTAGCCAAAAAAATTCATGGACGTCCATCAATAACTTAGATATGGAGTCGGTTGGTCCCGATGGAAAATAGGCCAATTTTCAAGATCAAACGATCCTCGGAGCGGGTAAACCACCATTTTGTAAATTTTCGTGTGCTATAGTCCATGGATCTTTAGGTGATCCTGATTTCCAACGTCATTTTTGCCGAAATATTTCATGGACGTCCGCCAAGACCTTAGTTAAAGAGTTGGTTGGTCCTGACTGGAAAATCGGCCCATTTTGAATGTAAAAAAGACCCCAAAGCAAGTAAACCCCCTGTTTTGCCAATTTTTGTGTGCTATAGTTGATGTATATTTTACTGATCCGAATTTCCGACGTCATTTTTGCTAAAATTTTCATGGACATCCGTCAAGACCTTTGATATGGATCTTGTTGCTCCCGACGGCCAAATCGGCTCATTTTCAAAGTCAAACGATCCACAGGGTGGGTAAACCCCCTTGTTTTGCCAATTTTCGTATGCTATAATAGTCCATGGATATTTTAGTGATCCGAATTTACGATGTCAATTTGCCAAAAATTTTCATGGACATCCGTCAAGACCTTATCGATGGTGTAGATTGGTCCCAACGGAAAAACAGGCCAATTTTTAAGGTCAAATGATCCCCGTCACCGGTAAACAACCGTTTTACAGATTTTCGAGTGTTATAGTCCATGGATCATTTGGTGATCCTGATTTCTGACGTCATTTTTAACGAAATATTTCATGGACGTCCGTCAAGACCTTAGTTATTAAGCATATTGGTCCAGAAGGGCAAACTGGCCCATTTTAAAGGTTAAACGATCCCCGGAGCGGGTAAACCCCCTATTTTGCAAATTTTCATATTCTATAGTCCATGGATCTTTTGGTGCTCCTAATTTCCGACGTCATTTTTACAAAAATATTTGTGGACATCCGATAAGACTTAGCTATGGAGTCGATTGGTCCCGATGGGCAAATCGACCCATTTTCAAGGTTAAATGACCTTAGAGTCGGTAAACCTCCTGTTTTACCAATTTTCGTGTACTATAGTCCATGGATCTTTTGGTGATCCGGATATCCGATGTCATTTTTTGCACAAATATTTTACGGATATTCGTCAAGACCTTAGCTATGGAGCCAGTTGGTCCCAATCGGGTAAACCAACCCATTTCCAAGGTCAAACGTGCCCCGAAGCGGATAAGACCCCTGTTTTGATGATTTTCGTGTGGCTTTCAAGGGCTCATCATAGCCCTTTTTGTGACTCGACTCAAGCTCATCATAACCTTTTTTGTGATCACGCTCATCATAACCTTTCCTGAAAGTAGACGACAAGTTTGAAAACTTAACGCCTGCATAATCATTGAAAGAGTATCTTCTTTTTCGCCACATCGCATCAAGGTGACAGGATTCGAACCTATGGCCCTCTGTACCCAAAACAGATGCGCTGACCAGACTGCGCTACACCTCTTCCATGGATCTTTTGGTGATACGGATTTTCGACGTCATTATTGTCAAAAAATTTCATGGATGTCAGTCAAGGCCTTAGTTATTGAGCCGGTTGGTCCCTACCGACAAACTAGCCCATTTTCAAGGTCAAACGATCCCAGAGTGGGTAAACCCTTCGTTTTGCCAATTTTCGTGTGCTATATTCCAGGGATCTTTTGTTGATCCAGATTTCCGATGTGATTTTTGTCGAAATTTTTCGTGGACATCCAACAAGACCTTAGTTATGGAGCCGATTGGTCCAGACGGGCAAATCGGCCTATTTTTTAGGTCAAATGATCCCCGGAGCGGGTAAACCCCCTGTTTTGCCAATTTTCGTGTGCTATATGTAACGCCCCTCAAAATGAAGTAGGATAAAGTAGAGCCTCACATGGGTTTTTGTGCATTAGTAACTTGTTTAAATGTTGAGTATTGACTCTTAAGGTCTAGTTTGAAGAGTTTAGTGAGTCAACGTCAAGGCACGTGTTAGACTCCATGCTTTGAGACCTACTCTAGTTGGGTTGAGGGTGCTAGACAAGGAGCCAAGCCAAAAGGGGGTAAGCCTTAGCCAAAAAGCCAAGGCTTTCCCAAGTTGGCTGCCCACTACCCCAAAGACCACAGGCACCACCACTGCCAGTGGTACCCTAGATGGTCAGTATACTTGGGCGTGAAGATCACTTGGTCTCAAGGGAGGCAAGGCAACTTTGCCTAGGTGCTGTCTCATGTTCACGACCTCCACCACAACTCGTGGTGTGCACCACGGATCGTGGGAGCATCCGTGAAGATGCCTTGGGCCCTTGAGGGCTTGACATGGTGGAGAGTCCCACTGGTCAAGGGACCACGGGCACAACCACGAGCCGTGGTACCCTTCACGACCCGTCCAAGTAAGCGTGGTCCCTGACGGGGCTGCCCAAGTGAAGGGCTTTTAAGTAATTTCGTTTTAAGTCTTTAACATGTGGGGTTGATTTTAAATGGTTTATATCATTAATATAAATAGTTTTATGTCTTAAAACGTTCCTTTAACTCATTATTCTCAAATACCCTAATCAAAACCTCCAAAAAAAGTTCTTCTCTCTCAACTCAAGGAAGCAGGAGAAGTGGAACCTAGGGTTTTAGATTTCAAGATTTCTTCATCAAATTTTTGTGGGATTCATCAAGTCTAAGGTATGGTGACCCTTGATCCTTGATTATCCTTTCTTTCAAAGAGTCTATTCAAAAGTCTTCAAAGAACAAAAAGCCTTATTTCTATTCTAAGCATGGGTTCATTGATAAATTGTTTTCAAAAGCATTATATTGGTGAATTAAAGTAGAATTGATGATTTTATATGAACTTTCTTCAAGAATCCATGTTTTCACTAAAACCCTAAATTTGCTATGAAGTGGGTCTATTTCTATAAATTCAAAGTTGATGGAATTATGTGTAAAGTGAATTGTATTGATATCTCTTGTATTGTTTAATGTTTATTTATGATTAATTGTTGATAATGGATGAATTAAGGGTGGTAAGCCTTATGGGTGAAGTATTGATGATTTTGGCTATGGCTTCGGATTATGGTAAGAAAGCTTGAACTCTCTTTATGGAATTGATTGTTATTGGTAGGTTGAATCCACCTTTGGTGAAAGTGTTATATCTTATTCTTGTGTGGTATTATTGGGAATTGAGGCCATGAAGGGAAATATATGAGCGTTATTATATTGTTGTATTTTTATACATATATGAGGCTATATGTAAAGTCCTATATGAACCTATATGTAAAGTTTGTGTGCTATAATGTGAAGATGTTCTAATGGTGTTAATGTGATAATGTATAAAGTGCTATTATGCTAATGTGAAAGCATGTCATTCTTGAAATGGTGATATGTGGTGATGATGGACTATGATGAGTTTTCATAAGATGATGTTGTAGATCATATGCTAGACTTGAGTATCTTGTCTTGTGTCATGGAAGCTTGATTATATATATATGAATGTTTGGTTGGGCTATGACTTAGTAATGGAGCTCTTCCTATAAATGTTAAAAGAGGAATTCTAGGCCAAGACTTGAATTAGTAGACTTAAGCATAGTGCCTTTTTATGAGTCTAGCTTTCCTAAGAAAATGTATAACCTTGAAGGATGGGCCTTAGGGTGATGTTCCCTTCTTGAGTGAAATGATAGACTTAGAGATGGATGGAGCCAGAACGACATGAGAATCCTTATCTAAGAAAGTCAAATGAGCTATCCTTATGAACCTAGATTGGCTATGACTAAGAAATGGGGCCTTTCTTGGGAAGAGGTACTATGAGTTGGTTGAACTAGAAAAGGAATACTCTCTAGTACATATGTGATTGAATACTCTATGGAAACCAAGGCTAAGCACCGAGTTGATGTGGTTAGGATGGTGGCCTAGTTGAGCATGAGATTAGGCACAATGAACATCTTTGGATATCTCTTAAACCATGTGCCAACATGGGTTGCTTTTAGTTCTACCCTTGGCAAGTAGAACAACCTCCACGGAGTAGGATAGACTCTGGATTCCATACCTTGCTAGTGTGGTCTATGTCGGTTAAGGCCTATTTCCATCATGTGGGATGTGCACTCTAGTATTGGATAGGTTCTACAATGTGTAGGGAGTAGTATGGGATGCTATTTACACATGACACGAGTAGGCTTAAAAGATGCTAAAGTGAGTTCCCTAAGACTTAGGGCTATTATGTGATTGTCCCCTATATGCTTGTGTGTCTCTTAAATGGTTTTATAAAGAATGTTGACTTAGTATGTTATAATGTAATGATAAAACCCTTGTCTATGGTAACTCTTAGGAACACTTAGGTGTATATGAAGAGGCTGTATGGGCGGTCCCTTCATTATTCACTTAAGTGTGGCTTAGGGTGACTTGAGATAGATGCTTAAATGGTAATGAAGGAATTACTTTGCTATCTTGTTTAAGTATTGTACACTTGTATTAATTGAGTTGTAAATGATGTGAATATGGTCTTAATTGTGAATGGTGACTTGAAATGTGGGTTTATGCTTGTAGTTGTAAAGGTTTGTTAAAGAAGGTCTTCAAAGCATACATTCCTTGTAAATGCCTGTTGTGCATGTTTTCTTGCATGGTCATCATACTTAGTACTTATTGTACTAACTCCATATTTCTCTATTGTTATAAGTGTAGGTAGTGGGAAGTGAAGAGATCTTTTGAGGAAGCTTGGGATATTGACTCTTCTCAAGAAGCTTGGTATGTCCTCATATATTCAAGGACATAGTTGTTATCTTTCTAGTATTTCCACTTAGACATTGTATAAGACTTATATTTTCTATTGGTGTAAAGGGTCGTGTCCCTAAGATGTTCTATTCGTGTCTAAGATGGTACATGAGACTTAGAAATTCTACTTCTTTACATTTGAAAGATTTTATGAGTATTGTGGATTTGTTTTAAAAAGTGTTCTTATTCCTTACGGTTTTTATTACCGAATGAGATGAATGAATGCTAAGGCTTGTATAAGACCTCCAAGAGGTCGAATACGCATGTAACGGCTAGGGGGTGCTCCCGAGTCGTTACACTATAGTCCATGGAGCTTTTGCTGTTCCAGATTTCAAACGTCATTTGTGTCGAACCTTTTCGTGGATGTCCGTCAAGACCTTAGCTATGGAGTCGGTTGGTCCCTATGTGTAAACCTGCTCATTTTCAAGGTCAAACAATCCCCGAAGAAGGTAAACCCCCCCGTTTTGCCAATTTTCGTGTGCATAGTCAATGGATCGTTTGGTGATCTGGATTTTTGATGTCATTTTTGCCAAAAATTTTCAGGAACATCTGTCAACACCCTAGCTATTGAACTAGTTAGTATTTATGGGTAAACCATCCCATTTTCAAGGTCAAATGAGCCCTGGAGCGGGTAAAACCCTGTTTTGCCGATTTTCTTATTCATAGTCCATGAATCTTTTGGTGATTCAGATTTCTGACTTCATTTTGCAGAAATGTCTCGTGGGTATCCGTCAAGACCTTAGCTATGGAGTTAGTTGGCCTAACGGTCAAACCGGCCCATTTTCAAGGTCAAATGAGCCCCGTAGTGGGTAAACCCCCCCCCCCCCCCCATTTTGCCAATTTTAGTGTGCTTTAGTATATGGATCTTTTGGTGATCCGGATTTCTAATGTCATTTGAGCCGAAAATTTTCTTGGACGTCCATCAAGACCTTAGCTATAGAGTCGGTTGGTCCCGATGGGAAAACAGGCCAATTTTCAAGGTCAAACGATCTCCGAAGCGGGTAAACCACCATTTTGCAGATTTTTGTGTGCTAGTCCATGGATCTTTTAATAATCCTGATTTCCAATAGTGCTGGTTCGTCCCGACGGGCAAGCCGGCCCAGTTTCAAGGTCAAATGAGCCACAGAGCGGGTCAACCCCCAGTTTTGCCTATTTTCTTGAGCTATAGTCCATGAATATTTTGCTGATCCGAATTTCCGAGGTCATTTTTGCCGAAATTTTTGTAGACGTCCGTCAACACCTTAGTTATGGATCTGATTGGTCCCGACGGCCAAACCGGCCCATTTTCAAGGTCAAACAATCCCAGAGGGGGTAAACCCCCTGTTTTGCCGATTTTCATTTGCTATCGTCCATGGATCTCTTAGTAAGTCGGATTTTCGATGTCATTTTTGTCCAAATTTTTCATGGACGTCCGTCAAGACCTTATCCATGGTGCCAGTTGGTCATGACGGAAAAACAGGGCAATTTTCAAGGTCAAATGATCCCTGGAGAATGTAAACAACCATTTTGCAGATTATTGTATGCTATAGTCCATGGATATTTTGGTGATCCTGATTTTCTCCGTCATTTTTGCCGAAATATATCGTGGACGTTCGTCAAGACCTTAGCTATTGAGCCAACTAGTCCTGACGGGCAAAATGGCCCATTTTTAAGGTCAAACGATCCCCGGAGAGGGTAAAACCCCCGTTTTGCTGATTTTCGTGTGTTATAGTGCATGAATCTTTTGGTGATCCGAATTTCCGACGTCATTTTTATAAAAAAATTCCTTGACATCCGTCAAGACTTTAACTATGGAGTCGGTTGTTTCTGATGGGCAAGTCGGCCCATTTTCAAGGTTAAACGAGCCCCAAAGTAGGTAAACCCCCTGTTTTGCTAATTTTCGTGTACTATAGTCCATGGATCTTTAGGTGATCCGGATTTCAAATGTCATTTTTTGCGCAAATTTTTCCTGGATATCCGTCAAGACCTTAGCTATGGATCTGGTTGGTCTCGACTGGTAAACCGGCCCATTTTCAAGGTCAAACATACCCCGAAGCGGATAAACCCCCCGTTTTCCCAATTTTTGTGCGTTATATTCCATGGATCCTTTGGTGATCCGGATTTTCGACATCATTTTTGCCGATTTTTTCATGGACGTCCGTCAAGGCCTTAGCTATGGATCCGGTTGGTCTCGACAGGCAAACCAACCCATTTCAAGGTCAAACGAACCCCGGAGCAGGTAAACCCTCCATTTTGCCAATTTTCGTGTGCTACAGTCCATGGATCTTTTGGTGATCTGGATTTCCGACGTCATTTTTGCCAAAAGATTTCGTGGACTTCCGTTGAGACCTTAGTTGTAGATCCGGTTGGTCACGATGAGCAAACCGACCCATTGTCAAGGTCAAACGAGCCACGGAGCGGGAAAGTCCCCATTTTTGCTAATTTTCGCATGCTATTGTCCACGGATCATTTAGTGATCCAGATTTCTAATGTCATTTTAGTCATAATTTTTTGTGGACTTCCCGTCAAGATCTTAGCTATGGAGTCGGTTGGTCCCTACGGGTAAACCGGCTCATTTTCAAGGTCAAACAATCCCCGGAGTGGATAAACCCCTCGTTTTGCCAATTTTGAGTGCTATAGTCCATAAATCTTTGGGTGATCCGGATCACTGACATCATTTTTACAGAAATTTTTCGTGGACGTCCATCAAATCCATAGCTATGGGGTCGATTGGTCCCGATGAGTAAACAAGCCAATTTTCAAGGTCAAATTATCCCTGAATTTTTGTGTGCTATAAGCCTTGAATATTTTAGTGATCTTGATTTTCAACGTCATTTTTATCGAAATATTTCGTAGACGATCGTCAAGACCTTATCTATAGTGTTGGTTGGTCCCGACAAGCAAGCCGGCCCATTTTCAAGGTCAAACGAGCTCCAGTGCAGGTAAACCCCCCGTTTTATCGATTTTCTTGTGCTATAGTCCATGAATATTTTGCTGATCCAAATTTACGACGTCATTTTTGCCAAAATTTTTGTGGACGTCCGTTAACACCTTAGCTATGGACCCGATTGGTCCCAACGGCCAAACTGGTCCATTTTTAAGGTCAAACGAGCCACGGAGTGGGAAAACCCCCCGTTTTTGCCAATTTTCATTTGCTATTGTCCATGGATCATTTGGTGATCTAGATTTCCAATGTCGTTTTTGTCGAAATTTTTCGTGGACTTCTGTCAAGACTTTAGCTATGGAGTCGGTTGGTCCCTACGAGTAAATCGGATCATTTTCAAGTTTAAACTATCCCCAAAGTGGGTAAACCCCCTGTTTCGCCAATTATCGTTTGCTATAGTCGATGGATCTTTTGGTGATCTGGATAACTGACGTCATTTTTGCTGAAATTTTTCGTAGATGTCCATAAATCCTTAGCTATGGGGTCGATTGGTCCCGACGGGTAAACTTGGCAATTTTCAAGGTCAAATGATTCCCAGAACGTGTAACCCACCATTTTGCAGATTTTTGTGTCCTATAGTGCATGAATCTTTTGGTGATCCAGATTTTCTACTTCATTTTACAGAATTGTTTTGTGGATGTCCGTCAAGACCTTAGCTATAGATTTGGTTGGCCCGACGGTCAAACCGACCCATTTTCAAGGTTAAATAATCCCTATAGTGGTAAACCCACCATTTTGCTGATTTTTGTGTGCTTTAGTCTATGGATCTTTTGGTGATCCGGATTTCTGATGACATTTGAGCCGAAAATTTTCTTGGACGTCCGTCAAGACCTTAGCTATGGAGCCGATAGTTCCCGATGGGAAAACGAGCTAATTTTCAAGGTCAAACGATCCCCGGAGCGGGTAAACCACCATTTTGTAGATTTTTGTGTGCTATAGTCTATGAATATTTTGGTGATCGTGATTTTCAGTGTCATTTTTGCCGAAATATTTTGTGGAAGACCGTCAACACCTTAGCTATAGAACTTGTTGGTCCCGACGGGCAAGCCAGCCCATTTTCAATGTCAAACAAGCCCCAGAGCGGGTAAACCCCGTGTTGCCGATTTTCTTGTGCTATAGTCCATGAATATTTTGCTAATCCGAATTTTCGACGTCATTTTTACTGAAATTATCATGGACGTCTGCTAACACCTTAGTTATGGATCCGGTTGGTCCCAACGGCCAAACCGGCTCATTTTCAATGTCAATCGAGCCATAGAGCGGGAAAACCCCCCGTTTTTGTCGATTATCGTTTGTTATTGTCCATGGATCATTTGGTGATCCAGATTTCCAATGTTATTTTTGTCAAAAATTTTCGTGGACTTCGTCAAGACATTAGCTATGAAGTCGGTTGGTCCCTACGGGTAAACCAACTCATTTTCAAGTTTAAACGATCCCATAGTGGGTAAACCCCCCGTTTTGCCAATTTCAGTTTGCTATAGTCGATGGATCTTTTGGTGATCCGGATTACTAACGTCATTTTTGTCGAAATTTTTCGTGGACGTCCATCAAATCCTTAACTATGGGGTCGATTGGTCCCGATGGGTAAATATGCCAATTTTCAAGGTCAAATGATCCCCGTAGTGGGTAAACCCCCCGTTTTGCCATTTTCGTGTGCTTTACTCTATGGATCTTTTGGTGATCTGGATTTCTGATGACATTTGAGCCAAAAATTTTCTTGGACGTCTATCATGACCTTAGCTATGGAGCCGATAGGTCTCGACGGGAAAACAAGCCAATTTTCAAGGTTAAACGATCCCTGGAGCGGGTAAACCACCATTTTGCAGATTTTTGTGTGCTATAGTCTATGAATATTTTGGTGATCCGAATTTCCGCCGTAATTTTTTGTCGAAATTTTAATGGACATCCACTAACACCTTAGCTATGGATCAGGTTGGTCTCGACGACCAAACCAACCCATTTTCAAGGTCAAACGATACCCGGAGCAGGTAAACCCCTCTGTTTTGCCAATTTTCGTGTGTTATAGTCCATGGATCTTTTAGTGATACAGATTTCCGACGTCATTTTTGTCAAATTTTTTCATGGACGTCTGTCAAGACCTTATTATGGTGTCAGTCGGTCACGACGGAAAAACAGGCCAATTTTCATGGTCAAATGATCCCCGGAGAGGGTAAACAATCGTTTTACACATTTCCGTATGCTATAGTACATGGATCTTTTGGTGATCCTGATTTCTTATGTCATTTTTGCCTAAATATTTCGTGGACGTCCGTCAAGACCTTAACTATTAAGCTTGTTGGTCTAGACGAAAAATCAGCCCGTTTTATAGGTCAAACGATCGCCACAGCGGGTAAACCCCCCAATTTTCCCAATTTTCGTGTGCTATAGTCCATGGATCTTTTGGTGATCCACATTTTTGACATCATTTTTACAAAAAAATTCCTGCACTTCTGTCAAGACCTTAGTTATGGAGTCGGTTGGTCCCAAAGGGTAAACCGGCCCATTTTCAAGGTCAAACAAACCCCGGAGATGATAAACCCCATGTTTTGCTGTTTTTGTGTGCTATTATAGTCCATGGATATTTTAGTGATCCAGATTTCCGACGTCCTTTTAGCTGAAATTTTCCATGGACGTCCATCAATACCTTAGCTATGGAAACGGTTGGTCTCGACCGGCAAATCGGCCCATTTTCAAGGTCAAACAAGCACCAAAGCTTGTAAACCCCCCATTTTGCCGATTTCGTGTGCTATATTCCAGGGATCTTTTGGTGATCCAGATTTCCGACGTCATTTTTTTAAAAAAAAATCGTGGACGTCTATCAACACCTTAGTTATGGAGCCAATTGGTCCAGAAGGGCAAACCGGCCCATTTTAAAGGTCAAATGAATCCCGGAGCGGGTAAACCCCCCGTTTTATGAATTTTCGAGTGCATAGTCCATGGATTTTTTGATGATTTGGATATCAAATGTCATTTTTACTGAACCTTTTCGTGGACATCCGTCAAGACCTTAGCTAAGGAACCGGTTGGTCCCGACGGATAAACCGGCCCATTTTTAAGGTCAAACGAGCCCCGGAGTAGGTAAACCCCCCATTTTGCTGATTTTCGTATGCTATGTACATGGATTTTTCGGTAATTTGCATTTTAGACGTTGCTTTTGCCAAAAAAATTTGTGGTTGTCCGTCAAAACCTTAGCTATTGAACCTGTTGGTCAAGATGGGCAAACCGGACCATTTTCAACGTCAAATTATCCCCGGAGCGGGTAAACCTCCCGTTTTGCCAATTTTCGTGTGCTGTCCATGGATCTTTTAGTGATCTAGATTTCTGACGTCATTATTGCTGAATTTTTTCATGGACTTCTGTCAAGACCTTAGCTATAGAGTCGGTTAGTCCCGACCGGCAAACTGGCCCATTTTAAAGGTCAAACGAGCACCGGAATGTGTAAACCGGGTTTTAAAGGTTTTCGTGTACTATATTCCAGGGATCTTTTGTTGATCCAGATTTTCAATGTGATTTTTGCCGAAAATTTTCATGCACGTCCAACAAGTCCTTTGCTATGGAACTTGTTGGTCCAGACGGGCAAACCAGCCCATTCTATAGGTCAATGATCCCCGGAGCGGGTAAATCCCCCGTTTTGCCAATTTTCGTGTGCTATAGTCCATGGAGCTTTAGATGATCTGGATTTCAAAAGTCATTTTTGCCGAACCTTTTGGTGGACGTCCTTCAAGACCTAAGCTATGGAACCGGTTAGTCCTGACGGGAAAATTAGCCTATTTTCAAGGTCAAACGACCCCCAAAGCAGGTAAACCCCCAGTTTTGCCAATTTTCGTATGCTATAGTACATGAATTTTTTGGTGATCTAGATTTCCGACGTCATTTTTGCCGAAATTTTTTGTGGTCGTTGGTCAAAACCTTAGCTATTGAACCTTTTCTACCAGATGGGTAAACCCGACCATTTTCAAGGTCAAACTACCCCCGGAGCGGGTAAACACCCCGTTTTGCCCATTTTCTTGAGCTATAGTCCATGAATCTTTTGGTGATCCGGATTTCCAACTTCATTTTTGCCAAAATTTTTCGTGGACGTCTGTCAAGACCTTATTATTGGGGTCGATTGGTCCCGACGGGTAAACCGGCCCAATTTCAAGGTCAAACAAGCCCCAGAGAGGGTAAACCCCCTGTTTTGTCAATTGTCGTATGCTATAGTCCATGGAGCTTTTGGTGATCTGGATTTTCGACGTTATTTTTATCAAAATGTTTCGTGGACGTCCGTCAAGACCTTTGTTATGGAGCTGGTTTGTCCCGATGAGAAAACTAACTCATTTTCGAGGTCAAATGAATTCCAGAGCGAGTAAACCCCTCGTTTTCCTGATTTTCATGTGCAATAGTCCATAGATCTCTTGGTGATCCAGATTTCCGACAATTTTGCCAATAATTTTTGTGGACGTTTGTCAAAACCTTAACTATGGAGCCTGTTGGTCACGATGAGCAAACCAGCTCATTGTCAAGGTCAAAACATCCACGGAGCGGGTAAACCCCCTTTTTTGCTGATTTTTGCATGCTATAATTCATGGATCTTTTGGTGATTCAGATTTTCGTCGTCTTTTTTGCGAAATTTTTTCGTGGACTTCCATCAAGACCTTAGCTATTGAGTCAGTTGGTCCCTACGGGTAAACCTGCTCATTTTCAAGGTTAAACGATCCTCGAAGTAAACCGGCCCAATTTATAGGTCAAACGAGCCAAGAAGTAGGTAAACCTCCTGTTTTGTCGATTTTCGTGTGCTATAATCCACGAATCTTTTAGTGATCCAGATTTCTGACGTCATTTTTTGCTGAAATTTGTCATAGACGTTCGTCAAGACATTAGTAATGGAGCCGGTTGGTCCCGACTGGTAAACTAGCCCATTTTCAAAATCAAACAAGCACCGGAGCGTGTAAACCGCTCGTTTTGCCGATTTTCGTGTGCTATATTCCAGGGATCTTTTGTTGATCCAGATTTTTGATGTGATTTTTGCCGAAATTTTTCGTGGACGTCCAACAAGACTTTAGCTATGGAGCCGATTGTTCAGACGGGCAAACCGGCCCATTTTTTAGGTCAAATGATCCCCACAGAGGGTAAACCCCCCGTTTTGCCAATTTTTGTGTGCTATAGTCCATTGAGCTTTTGATGATCTAGATTTCAAACATCATTTTTGCCGAATCTTTTGGTGGTCATCCGTCAAGACCTTAGCTATGGAACTGGTTAGTCTCAACGAGAAAATCGGCCCATTTGAAAGTCAAACGAGCCCAGAGCAGGTAAACCCCCCCATTTTATCAATTTTCGTGTGCTATAATACATGAATTTTTTGGTGATCTGGATTTCCGATGTCAGTTTTGCCGAATTTTCTTGTGGTCGTCCGTCAAAACCTTAGTTATTGAACCTGTTGGTCCAGATGGGTAAACCGGCCAATTTTCAAGGTCAAACGTACCCCGAATAGAATAAACTCCCAGTTTTGTCCATTTTCGTGAGCTATAGTCCATGGATTTTTTGGTGATCCAGTTTTGCAGATTTTCATATGCTATAGTCCATGGATCTTTTGGTGATCTTGATTTTCTACGTCATTTTTGCTGAAATATTTCGTGGACGTCCATCATGACCTTAACTATTGAGCCTGTAGGTCCAGACGGGCAAACCGGCCCATTTGAAAGGTCATACGATCCCCGGAGTGGGTAGACCCCCCGTTTTGCTGATTTTCGTGTGCTATAGTCCATGGATATTTTGGTGATCCAAATTTCCGACGTCATATTTACAAAAAATTTCCTGGACATCCGTCAAGACTACGTTATGGAGCCAGTTGGTCCCGATGGGCAAATCAGAGCATTTTTAAGGTTAAACGAGCCCCAGAGTAAGTAAACCCCCTGTTTTGCCAATTTTTGTGTACTATATTCCATGGATTATTTGGTGATCCAAATTTCCGACATCATTTTTTGCCCAAATTTTTCCTGGATCTCCGTGAAGACCTTATCTATTTAGCTAGTTGGTCCCGAGTGGTAAACCGACCCATTTTCAAGGTCAAACATACCCCAAATCAGATAAACCCCCCGTTTTCCCAATTTATGTGCGTTATATTCCATGGATTTTTTCGTGATCCGCATTTTCGACATCATTTTTGCTGAAATTTGCATGGTCGTCCGTCAAGACCTTAGCTATGGAGCAGGTTGGTCCTGACAGGCAAACCGGTCCATTTTCAAGGTCAAACGAACCCCGGAGCGGGTAAACCCTCTCTTTTGCCGATTTTCGTGTGCTATAGTCCATGGATCTTTTGGTAATACGAATTTTCGACGTCATATTTGCCAAAAATTTTCGTAGACTTCTAATAAGACCTTAGCTGTGCATCTAGTTGGTAATGAGCAAACCGTCCCATTGTCAAGATTAAACGAATAGGAAAACCCCCCGTTTTTGTCGATTTTCGTGTGCTATAGTCCATGGATCATTTGGTGATCAAAATTTTCGATGTCACTTTTGTCGAAATTTTTCGTGGACTTCCATCAAGACCTTAGCTATGGAGACAGTTGGTCCCGATGGGTAAACTGGCCCATTTTCAAGGTTAAATGAGCCCCAGAGTAGGTAAACCCCTTGTTTTGCCGATTTTCGTGTTCTATAGTCCATGGATCTTTTGGTGATCCAAATTTCCGACGTCATTTTTTGTGCAAATTCTTTCTGGGTATCCGTCAAGACCTTAGTTATGGAGCTAGTTGGTCCCGACTAGTAAACCGGCCCATTTTCAAGGTCAAACATACCCCGAATCGGATAAACCCACCGTTTTCCCAATTTTTTTGCGTTATATTCCATGGATCTTTTGGTGATCAAGATTTTCAACGTCATTTTTGCCAAAAAAATTTATGCACGTCCGTCAAGACCGTAGCTATAGAGCGGGTTTGTCCCGACAGGCAAACCAGCCCATTTTCAAGGTCAAACGAACCCCGGAGCAGGTAAACCCTCTGTTTTTCCAATTTTCGTGTGCTACAGTCTATGGATCTTTTGGTGATCCGGATTTCCGACATCATTTTTGCTGAAATTTTTTGTGGACTTCCGTTAAGACCTTAGCTGTGGATCCGGTTAGTCGCGATGAGCAATCCGGCCCATTGTCAGCATCAAACGAGCCACCGAGCGGAAAAACCCCTCGTTTTTGCCAATTTTCGTGCGTTATAGTCCATGGATCATTTGGTGATCCAGATTTTCAAAGTTATTTTTGTCAAAAAATTTTGTGGACTTCCGTCAAGACCATACCTATGGAGTCGGTTGGTCCCTACGGGTAAACCAGCTTATTTTCAAGGTCAAACAATCCCCGGAGTGGGTAAACCCCCTGTTTTGCCAATTTTCGTGTGCTATAGTCCATGGATCTTTTGGTTATCCGCATTACTGACGTCATTTTTGCCAAACAAGCTAATTTTTAAGGTCAAGCGATCCCCGGAGTGGGTAAACCCCCATATTGCCGATTTTCGTGTGCTATAGTCCATGGATCTTTTGGTGATCTGGATTTCCAATGTCATTTTTACAGAAATGTTACGTGGACGTTTGTCGAGACTTTAGCTAAGGAGTCGATTCGTCCCTACGGGTAAACCTGCTCATATTCTAGGTCAAACGATCCCCGAAGTGGCTAAACCCCCCGTTTTGCCTATTTTCATGTGCTATAGTCCATGGATCTTTTGGTTATCCAGATTTCTGACGTCATTTTTGCCAAAAATTTTCATGGACATCTTTCAAGACCTTAGCTATTGAACTGATTACTCCCGACAGGTAAACCGGCCCATTTTCAAGGTCAAATGAGCCTCGGAGCGGGTAAATCCCCGTTTTGCCAATTTTCACATGCATAGTCCATGGATCTTTTGGTGATTCGAATTTTCGACTTCATATTTGCAGAAATGTTTCATTGACGTCAGTCAAGACCTTAGCTATGGAGTTGGTTGGCCCGACGGTCAAACCGGTCCATTTTCAAGGTCAAATGATCTTTGTATTGGGTAAACCCCCCATTTTGCCAATTTTCATGTGCTTTAGTATATGGATCTTTTGGTGATCCGGATTTCTAATGTCATTTGAGCCAAAAATTTTCTTGGACGTCCATCAATACCTTAGTTATAGAGCCGGTTGGTCGCGACGAGAAAACAGGCCAATTTTCAAGGTCAAATGATCCTCGGAGCGGGTAAACCACCATTTTGCAAATTTTTGTGTGCTATATCTTTATGGAACAACTCCGTGTCGCGGACTTATTCCGCGACGAAAATGCAGAAATTCAGAAATCTATTTTATTCTTTAAAGAGTCCATTTAAGTGAGGGGTATTTAGGGTACTTTAGGGGACGTGTATATAATCATTTTTAAGTCAATTTACCTCACTATTATCACTAAAACACAAAACCCTAAAGATCTAAAGCTAAAGTTCCTCCTTCTCTTTACTCTCTCTCTCTTCTCAAGAACTCCATTGTAGAAGATTGGAGCTTCAAGAAGAAGACCAAATCTCCAAGGTTTCAACACGGATTTTCATGGTTAATTCATATATAAGGTATGGTTGCTTATAACTCTTGGGATTCCTTTCCCCAAGAGGCCCCTTCAAGATGAATTTCAAAATCTCCAATTTCTAGGGTTCAATCCAAAAACGTGGGTCTTCTTTCTAAAGTGAAATTGATATTATAAACTGACTTTGATTGATGTTATATGAACAATTATGGATGAATTTATTTTGTATTGGTGGTTTCTTGAAGAATTCCCCATGAGACCCATGTTTCTCCTTTTTTTCCTAATTCTAACCCTAGTTTGTGTTGGATATTGATTGAAGGCTATGAATTGAATGTGATGTTATGTAACTCATGTTTGTATGATGATTCTACCCTAGGTTATGTATAATTTCTATGAAATTAGGGTTGAGTCTTTGAATGAAGCCTTGAAGGCTATGAAGGGAATATGTCAATTGCTTATATTGATGTTGATTATGTTATTACTTCATGAATTACCTTGTATTATGTATTGGTTATGAATTTCTTGGTAATTGAAGTATGGATGTCCCACGAAGGGCAAGAAGGTATGAAGGTTGGTTCTTCTTTGAACTCAAGTATGAAAGGTGAATTACTTAGATTGTAATGATGTTATACCTAATGTGTTATTATGGTGTTGATGACCTAGTTTCCTCATCCTTAACCCTCTACACTTGAATTGGCTATGAAGTATGTACGTATATTATGGTATGATTGCTATATGATTGAAAGGTAGTTCTCATGATTGTATTGTAATGTAAAGTGAAAGGTTTACTCACTTGCTAAGTGTCTCTAAAGTGAAAGGATTGTTACTCACTTATGAACACATATAAGCTATTATGGTAAGATGTCTACATAAGAGTCTAGTAAATACTAATGTGAACTTATGTGATGACTAAAGATGATTACTAAAGGGAATTAGATGATTAGCACCGAAAGGGCATGTAAATGAGATGGGGGTCTCACGTTTAGTAAGTCCGGCTCCCCACATGGGTTTCCTCACGTTTAGCAAGTCCGGATTACCTACGGTATGTTTTGTCTTATGAGATGGAAAACCTAACGTTTAGTAAGTTAGGGTTTCTAGAAGCAATCTCCTTGACCCTTAACTACGTGCCCACATTGGACTCTAGCTTAGTGGATCCACCTAGATAGCTATGTACGAATGGTTACACCTTAGGCAAGTGTTAACCCTCTCTTTTCGGTGTGGGAGTAGAACACCGGATTCCATGTAGCTCTCATGGTCTATGTCGGTTATTGCAATATTTCCCTAATGTAAGAGTAAATGAAGGTATGAAAAGTGTGAACTCTTACTAGGGCTTTCTTAAGGGTTTCTACATAGTGTAAGGGAGGGTATGGGACTTCTCTTGCACATTGCACTTGTGGGATCCTAAGAGATGGTTGTAGTAGTGTTCTCTTATGATTATGGTGATTATGACTTATGTATGTTGAAGCTATGGTATGTATGATCATTATGAATTTGGTAAGTTATGATGAAATATGATCTTATGAATGTATGCATGAAGTAGGTTACTTAATGTGATACTTCGCTTTGAATAGGGTTATGGGGTTCTATGCTTTGCATTGCACTAGTATTGCTTGGGCTGTCTATATGTTGGGATGATATTATGTTGGTTTGGATTATGATACTTAATTTGTGTGTATATTGGATTTACTTGGCAAAAAATATGTTTTGACTAAAATGTCCTTTTATGCATGTTTCAATGATTTTATGCATAGTAGCCATACTTAATACGTGTGTAGTAATAAACCATATTTTATCCCTTTTCCCAAACATTTAGGTTCGGGCCGTTGAGGATTCAAGCTTACTTCTCAAGACACTTGTAGTTACTTCCCCAAGTTGGTGAGTCCTCAAGTCCGAGGACAAGACCCTATGATCTAGCTTTTATCTTTAGTTCTTTGCTTATGTTGAAAGACATTGTTGTACTTCCTATTTTCAAGACTTCTTATTGATGTAAGGGCTAAGTCCCATTTTCAATACCTATATGTCTAGATGGTGCATTGTGACAAAGTTAGATTCTATTTTTCATATATGAAGTGAAGTTGAACTTCCAAAGTAAAAGTTTTAAATATTCCATGATTTTATTCTATGATACATGTTATGATGAATGCTAACGGTTTGTATAAGACCTCTTCGAGATCGAATACGCCGGTAGCGACTAGGGGGTGCTCTCGGGTCGTTACAGCGACGCGCCCCTATTCCCTCCAAGTGCAATTTGCAAGCTGCCTTGGCAGCTTGCTTGGCTAAGGTTGGGGTCTTCCTCGGGTCCCCTTAGGGTAGTCCTGGGGCTTCGTATTCGAACGTTTTGACCCTAGGAACATATATTTACCAATTTTAAACCTTTTCACCAGATTATACCATCATACAACACTTCCAAACCTGCCCAAAACCTAAGGACACACTAGAACACATTCTTCTCTAGTTTCCGGACGTCGTGGTCGTTTCTTAACGTTTAGGCTTTTACTCTTCCAAACCAAGTCAATTACATTAGCTTAGGTTTATAAACATCATTTTAACTATTTTTAAGTCATTATTCATAAGGTGAGGCTCTAACTTAAGTCATAGAATTTTCGGGGTGTTACAATATCACCCCCTTAGGAACATTCGTCCCCGAATGTCACTTGGACTTCTTTCTAGGGAGACAATGACTCAAACTAGCAGCACAACAACCAGTCACATCAACAACATCATATCATCATATCATATAGGGATTTAATCCACAACATCACTACGCTCAAAACTCTATACTTCACATAAGTATAGGAGGAACTACCTTCTCCATATTCAATGAGCATCAACATATATATTATGCAATCAACAAGACATTTCTTTAGCAAGACATCATCAAGCATGCTCATTACAAAGACAACATCACACAACATCTATGGGTGCAATTTCAACCATGAGAAACAAAATTCATGAAAACTCAAAATACAGCCTTAAGCATGAATTTTCACAAATATATGTACATACAAGGAAATCATGTCATAATCATCAACACACATGATTTTCAATTTATACCTAATTAAGAGAGACTACTAACCTCAACTTTGGCTAGGAGTAGGAGGAAAAAGATGAGGGTAGCGGGACTTCATGTCGGCCTCAGCCTCCCATGTTGCACCCTCAACTAGGTGGTTTCTTCATAGGACTTTTTCAGAGGCAACCTCTTTATTCCTCAACTTCTTAACTTGACGATCTAGGACTTCGACCGGAACCTCTTCATAATAAAGGTTCTCATTCACCCCTAAACCTTCTAGAGGGAGAATGGACACCGGTTCACCTATACATTTCTTTAACATAGAAATATGGAACACCGGGTGAACCGGGGCCAATTCGATGGGCAATTTCAACTCATAAGCGACCTTTCCGACACGCTTCAAGATCTCACAAGACCCAACATACTGGGGGTTAAGCTTCCCCTTCTTACCAAACCTCATCACCCCTTTCATGGGTGAGATTTTTAAGTAGACCCAATCACCTACTTCAAATTGAAGATCTCTCTTTCTATTATTGGCATAAGACGTTTGCCGACTATGAGACGTTTTCAACCTATCCCTTATAAGTCAAACTTTTCCGTAGCCTCATAGACTACCTCGGGACCAAGAAGAGCAAATTCACCTACTTCAAACCACCCAACCGGAGATCGACACCTTCTACCATAAAGTGCTTCAAAGGGTGCCATTGCAATACTCGAGTGGTAGCTATTGTTGTAGGAAAATTCTATTAAAGGTAAGTGGTCATCCCAATTACCTTTGAAGTTAACGACACACGCTCTCAACATGTCCTCTAGGGTTTGGATGGTGCGTTCCGCTTGACCATCCGTTTGAGGGTGAAATGCGATACTAAGTTTCACTTGAGTACCAAGCCCACTTTGGAAAGACCTCCAAAAATGGGAAGTATATTGGGCACCTCTATCCGAAATAATCGACAACGGGGCCCCATGCAATTTCACAATCTCCTTAATGTACAAATTAGCATAATCTTTCGCCGAATAAGAAACCTTGACGGGAAGGAAATGGGTTGATTTAGTCAATCTATCCACAATGACCCAAATGAAATCATGTTGCCTATCGATTCGAGGCAAACCTACCACGAAGTCCATATTGATCTCTTCCCACTCCCAAGTGGGGGTATCAATATCTTGAGTTAGACCTCCCGGTCCTTAATGCTCGGCTTTGACTTGTTGGCAATTTGAGCACCTAGCCACAAAATTTGTTGTCTCTTTTAATTCCGTTCCACCAATAAATCTCACGTAATTCACGATACATTTTGGTGGCTCCCGGATGGATGGAGTATCGGGACCCATGGGCCTCCTCTAAGATTGTCTCTCTTAGGCCATCCACATCCGGCACACACAATCTTCCTTGGTGCCTAAGCACCCCATCTTCTCCTTGAGAGAAAGTTTCTATTGTTTTGTTGAGAACCGACTCTTTTAGTTTCATCAAAATAGGGTCAAGATATTGCTTAGACTTCACATCAACAATAATCGATGACTCATAATTATGACAGACCATGACACCTCCTTTTGGGGAATCTTCAAGTCGGACACCCAACAGGGCTAGCCTATGTACATCACGGGCTAACTCCCTTTTCTGTTCTTCCACATGTGACACACTACCCATAGATATATGACTCAAAGCATCCGCAACCACATTTGCTTTTACGGGGTGGTAAAGGACACTCATATCATAATCTTTTAAGAGTTCCAACCACCTCCTTTGTCGGAGATTCAATTCTTTTCGGCTAAAAACATATTGAAGACTCTTGTGGTCGGTAAACGCATCCACATGTACCCCATAGAGATAGCGTCTCCAAATCTTTAAAGAAAAGACTACGACAGCTAGCTCAAGGTCATGAGTTGGATAATTCTTCTCATGCACCTTGAGTTGTATCGAGGCATAAGCTATAACCTTACCATGCTGGATGAGGACACAACCCAAACCCACTCAGGAAGCGTCACAATATACTACAAATATTTTGGTGCCTTCTGGTAAGGTCAAAACCGGAGCGGAGGTGAGCTTATCTTTCAACAATTGGAATCTCGTTTCACAAGATTCCGACCATTCGAACTTGGACTTCTTTTGAGTTAAGGTCGTTAATGGAGATGCAATAGATGAAAATCCCTCAACAAACCTCTGGTAGTAATCGGCCAAACCCAAAAAGTTTCGGATGTCGGAAGGATTCAAAGGTCTATGCCAACTTTTGACTACATCGGTTTTCTTTGGATCAACTTCTATACCCTCACTAGAAACAATGTGACCAAGGAAAGAAACTGATCTTAGCCAAAACTCGCACTTGCTAAACATAGCATAGAGTTGGTGATCTTTGAGGGCTTGCAATACTATCCTCAAATGATTCATGTGATCATCCTCACTTTTAGAGTATATCAAGATGTCATCAATAAAGACAATAACAAATGAGTCTAGAAAATTTCTAAACACACGACTCATAAGGTCCATGAAAGCCGTCGGGGCATTTGTAAGACCAAAGGACATCACTAAGAACTCAAAATGACCATATCTTGTTCGAAAGGCTGTTTTCAAAACATCAACACCTCTCACCCTAAGTTGGTGATAACCTGACCTCAAATCAATTTTTGAAACGTAACTCGCTCCTTGAAGTTGATCAAATAAGTCATTAATCCTGGGGAGTGGATACTTGTTCTTAATGGTCACCTTATTTAAATGTCGGTATTCAATACACAAACGAAGAGATTCGTCCTTCTTCTTCACAAATAACATCGGTGCACCCCAAGGAGATATACTAGGTTGGATGAAACCCTTATCCAACAAATCTTTGAGTTGACCTTTTAATTCCTTCAACTCCGCCGGGGCCATCCGGTAAAAAGGGATTGAAATGGGTTGTGTATCCGGCAATAAATCTATGCCAAAATCTATTTCCTGTTCGGGAGGAATCCCGGGTAAGTCATCGGGAAAGACTTCCGGAAAATCCTTCACTACGGGGACCGACTCCAAAGGGGGAATCTCGGACTCAAGATCCTTGACTCTCACAATATGATAGAGACAACCCTTAGAAATCAACTTACAAGCTTTTAGACATGAAATGATCCTTCCCCTAGGAATGAAATTTCCTCCCTTCCATTCTAAAATGGGTTCATTAGGAAATTGAAACTTCACAATTCGGGTCCTACAATCTATGGACGCAAAAAAAGCATGAAGCCAATCTATCCCCAATATAACATCAAAGTCTAACATGTCAAGTTCCACCAAATCAACCAAAGTGACTCTATTGGGGAAATATATGGGACAACCCCTATGCCCCGTTACAAGCCTTGTTAAGACCTTTGAGATCTTGAGAAAGTCGAAACAAATGTTGATTGGAAAATACGGGCAAACCTATGGGTGAAAGCATGCATTGTGTTCCTCCTTGTGAGTGTGAGCATTGTATCTGATTCCTGAACTTTATATTTATTATACCTTTGCGGGTGAAAATGGAATCATCATTTGTGTGAGGGCATTCGAACGCTTTTGTTGAGCTTGAACTTGCATTTGAAGCAAGTATTGCGAGCTTGAGAATCTTTGGTAATGGTGTGTCACAACTTGAATCTTTGAGTACACAATTGATTCTTACATAAGTAAATTGAGTTTTTTTGTCTGCATTCATGATTGAGTCTTGTGTAGCACTATTCGAGACACACTCTTTGAACAGCTGAACTTGAGTTTGCTTGAGGACAAGCAAAAGTTTAAGTTGGGGGTGTAGATGAGTCCACAAATTGGACTCATTTAGGGATATATTTCAATAGAAATTGTGTCCTCAAATGCTTATTTTATCTCAATATCTGATGTAAACCCTTAAGTTTTAGGTATTTGAAGTTAGAAGGAAACCATGGACACTACGTCGCAAAAGGGAATGAAAGGCTGAAAAGAACGAAGAAATGAAGGCCTGAGGATCGCCGAGTCCACTTGGCGAGTCGCCGAAGGGTCTTACATCGCCTTTTGTTCCAGTGTGTTGAGCCCTAAAGGAAAGGATCAAGTCGGCGGAAAAAGGGAGCAGTTGGCGCATTGCCGAGAAGTTCCGCGAAGCAGTACCATGTTGCCCAATGACCCAGAGCACGACGATGCTGAATGATGGTGCAAGACGGTGATGAACACAAAAAGGCAAATCGCCGAGTTGATCAGCGATTTCGACTAACGACACCGAATGATCCGCTGCAGCATAAATCTGTGAAAACTATAAATACTAGTTAGAGTTATAGTTTTAAGAGTCGAACAATTATTATAATTTTCGTATAGAATAGTACTTTTTGATTTTTTTTTCTCTAAGTTTGAGAGGGTTTTGAAGACTTGAAGTTCCAAAGGGTTTCATCTTCAAGATTTGGATTTGGGTCTCTTGGATTCTTCAATTTTGGCCTGTATCAAGACTTAAATCTCCATACCCAGTTGAATACAAGCTCAATTTGGTATAAATTTCTATCTCTTATACATGTGTGGCTAAAAAGCACAATTCTTGGGGTGTGATTTAGCGAATATAGGTTAAGATAATTGTTGGGTCTTGCTTGCTGATACTCTTTTCGTAGTTTAAATGTGATTTCGTTTAGTGGTTGTGGATGAATTTAATGAATTTGTAGTTGCAAATATAAGTTTATTTATGTGTTTTTGGCTTGCTCGAGAGAGATATCATAAAACTAAGACCACTAGATTGATGGCCAGTGTGAGTGGATCGACATGAGGTTCAGCTCGAGAGAGTGAACCCTAGTCCTATGTCCACACAGTCAGCTTGAGAGAGTGTGATGTAATTCTCACTAGAAGAATCACAACAAACAGTGGAAAACAAGAAAGATAGAAGAAGAGACACAAGATAAGAAATAATTGGCAACTAAAGGATGTATTAAATCCAATAACCTCCAATCTAGATCCTAACAAGTACCAAATCTGGATAAATAGCTACACACAAAAAGAAGAAACAAAGAGCAACCTAAGGGTATATTAAACCCAAAGACCTCATTTCGTTAATCCGTCAAGAAGCACCTAACTCTTACGAAGACTTCGAGGGAATCAATATCCCAAGCAACCTTCGTTTCTAAACAAGGTTTAACAAAAGCTTACCAAGCTTTCAATACTCACACAAGGAGTTTAGGTTTATAACCACAATATTCAAAATCAATCTACCCTAAAATGAAACCCTAAAGGCCTATTTATAGTTTTGGGCATTATTACATAGATGGACCAAAGGTAACCCGAAATGGGTGAGCCAAGTCAGGCTCGCCTAATGGCTCGGCAATGCGCCCAATAGGTTCGGCGAGGAACTCTGCTCCTTGCTTTGGCTTGGAAGCTACTGGAATTTTGGGTGGTCTGGGAACCATCGCCCAATTCAATTGGCGATGCGCCAATGGTCTTCAGCTCGCCTAGTGAGCAGTTTTCCCCTTTGTAGCTCCTTAGGCAGTTGGCGATATTGGGAACCCTCGCCAAAGGGCTTTGGCGATTCGCCGAAGTGTTCTCCAGCTCGCCAAATGGAGCACATTCTTCACTTGCTCCTCCTCGCTTCGTTAGGCCTTCCACGCTCCAAGCTATCATCCAAGCATGGTGTTGCCCAATTGGGAGCTCCTTCAAGGTGCATATGTTCGTTCCTATGCAAGGCATGGAACTCCCTCCTTGGCATCCATACATGCCAAACAACCTCCATCCTTGTGAACACCATAAAAGCATTGAAGTTCGTGAATGGATAGGCGTGATGTAATCCATTTTACATCATTCTCCCATTCTTGAAAAGGATTCGTCCTCGAATCCATACCTTGCAAAACCCTAGGGGGAGAAAACAAGAACAAGATCCTCATGGCATGAGGGTTAGCGTTAGCAATAACAAGTTCATCACCATGCCAAGGATGCACAAACTGAACATATAACCAAGCACCACAAATATCAACCAATGGTTTGTAACCCATCAAAGCAATAGATACTTGGCTAAGTAAGAAACATTGACAAAGGGGTAATGCGTAGGAACCAATACACTTAAACAACCTCATATGTATGCCCTCATTGGTTCCACATACAAACAAGCACAAGACCTCCCTTATGTCAAGTAGCACATAAACATGCTCAAAACTAAGTGCAAGGGCATAAACAAAGTTAACCCAAATTAAGATTCCATCCAATGCACTAGCTAACTTCAAGAATGTAGTTATTCCCAATTCATGAGCGGGGTCAAATACAATAGTATTACCCACACAACTTGGCAAACAAACCTCTTTCAAGCACATAGGATCAAGTAATAACACCAAGTAAAAATCGCATAAAAGCAAAAGGGTATTACTACCATACCCATCATAATTTAGACCAATACCGAGGTCAAATGGGAAGAAAAAATATAGCATCGAGTCAAGGAGACTCTCATTTACCCCATTGATTCCACTATTAACATAAAATATGGTACCCACACAAATATGAGTATCATCATATGCAAATAGATAATAGAGCTTTCATACTTACTAGGGACATCTAAGGTGTTCTCATATGTAAGATCACAACTAGGTTCAAGGATCCTATCACACATCACTTTACAAGAAGAAACATACAAAGACTTCATGGTAAATTTAAAATAAACTTCACCTTCTCTCAACAAAGAGCTCCTACCCTCATAAAATGTACGATTGACAAGATCATTGATAACAGCAAGGTTAAGGGAGATCACAAATAGAGAATTAAATATTAGAATGCGGAAGCACAAAGAAAAGAAACAAAAAAAACTAAATAAAGATATGGGAAATTCGAAGGAAAGATCCACGAATTTCCAAAGATTAGATGTTCTAAGGCCTTGAAAAGATCCAAGTAACAACGTATAGATTTATGGAAGAAATCTAACGCCTTTACTTGAGAAAACGAATCAAAACGATAGATTCGGATCTTGACCGCTTTATGAGTAACTAAAGACAATAATTAGTATGTAGAAACTAATCACCTTCTAAAGAATACCAAAAAGAAACCAAAGATATCACAAGAAGAAGTTACTTTATACCTTAAACTATGAAACTAGTAAAGGTTTAAAGATAAATTCTCAAAGAACAAGTCACAAAGGTTCAAAGAACTCTCTCAAATATTATTAATATCAATCTAAAAATTGTCTTTAATGAATGAAAAGGACTCCTATATATAGGAGAAGGGAAAAACGTCCAAGAAGCCAAACCCTAAAAAAAACAATTACAAGGAATCCTACTCTAGAAAGGAAATAAAGTAACCTAACTAGGAACAAATTTAGTACTTCTAGGAAAGCATTAAATGGTACTTAGGAGACCATAAATAGACTAAGGGAAATATTAATAACCTATATATAAATAAATAAATAAGGTAAATCCCAACTAGGAAAAGAATCTTGACAATCTTGGAAAGTTTGACTAGTCTTCTCTCAAAACTTGGGCAGAAAGCAACTCTTGTTGTGGCTGATTCTTGGACTCTTCTTGACCTTTTTTGCACGAAATTGGACCTTAAAATTCCTCATCTTGGGCTTGAATTTGGGCCACCAAATAATTGTAGCATTTGGACAATTCCTCTCCCTTGGGCTTGAGCTCTTCTTCCCCAATAAGAAACCTTTGGATCAGCGATTGAAGCCCATTGAGCTTATCATTGAACTCCTTGGTTTGAGATCTTGTTATGGGCCTCCTTGGAGTTTCTAAAGCGTCATCCTTGTCCTTCAATGGAGTAGAGCTTCCTTGGATGCTATCATTCCCCTCTTCTTGAAGAGAATTCGTCCTCGAATTCAAATCTGCATCAAAATGGGAAAGATCAGAAACATTAAAAGTAGCACTAACTTGGAACTCACCAGGAAGATCAAGTTTATAAGCATTGTCTCCAATCCTTTCAAGGACTTTGTATGGCCCACTTCCTCTAGGATCTAGTTTGGTCTTTCTTTTGGAAGGAAATCTTTCCTTTCGCATATGCACCCAAACCAAGTCACCAGGTTTAAAAACAACATATTTTCTGCCCTTATTCCTTCGCAATGCAACTTCCTTGTTCTTCTTTTCAATTGCAAGCCTTGTTTGTTCATGAATTTTCTTCATCATATCAGCCTTCTTCTTACCATCAAGATTAGCTAAATCATTAGTAGGCAAAGGCAATAAATCAAGGGAGGTAAGGGGGTTGAATCCATATACAACTTCAAAAGGAGTCTTACCAGTAGAAGAATGGAATGTTCTATTATAAGCAAATTCTACAATAGGTAAGTAATCTTCCCAAGAAGTCAACTTTCCTTTCAAAATAGCCCTCAACATGTTCCCTAAAGTTCTATTAACCACTTCCGTTTGCCCGTCCGTTTGTGGGTGACAAGATGTAGAAAATAGCAATTTAGTTCCCAACTTTCCCCAAAGAATTCTCCAAAAGTGACTTAAGAACTTGGCATCCCTATCGCTAACAATAGTTCTAGGTATTCCATGCAATTTAACCACTTCCTTTACAAACAAGTCAGCCACATGAGATGCATCATTAGTCTTTTTACATGGGATAAAATGAGCCATTTTAGAAAATCTATCTACTACCACAAATATACTATCCTTACCATACTTAGTCCTTGGCAGCCCCAATATGAAATCCATAGAAATATCAATCCAAGGGGAATTAGAAACAGGTAAAGGAGTATAAAGACCATGCGGCAATGTTCTAGACTTAGCCTGTTTACATTCAAGACAATAAGAACACACTTTTTCAACATCCTTTCTCATGCTAGGCCAATAAAAATGTTCAGAAAGTATTTCCAGTGTTTTGGGTACACCAAAATGTCCCATTAGCCCTCCACAGTGTGCTTCCCTAACAAATAGTTCACGCAACGAGCAGTTAGGAACACATAATTTATTTTCCTTGAATAGAAATTCATCTTGAAGATTAAATTTCTCAAAAGGACCTAACTTACATTCAGCAAAAATCTCACCAAAATCAGAATCATTAGCATAGAGGAACTTGATTTGGTCAAAACCCAATAACTTTGAAGTAAGAGTAGAGATCAAAACATACCTTCTTGAGAGTGCATCAGCAACCACATTCTCCTTTCCTTGTTTGTAAGCAATTACATAAGGAAAAGTTTCAATAAACTCTACCCATTTAGCATGCCTACGACTAAGTTTACCTTGGCTCTTCAAGTATTTTAATGACTCATGATCAGTCTTGACCACAAATTCTCGAGGCCACAAGTAGTGCTGCCATGTAGCTAACGCCCTCACCAAGGCATATAGCTCCTTATCATAAGTTGAGTAGTTCAATGTTGCTCCACTTAGCTTTTCACTAAAGTAGGCAATTGGCTTGGAGTCTTGCATCAAAACTGCACCTATGCCCTTACCAGAGGCATCACACTCAACTTCAAAAGACTTAGAAAAATCAGGCAATTGCAAAAGAGGCGCAGAACACAATTTATCCTTCAGCAAGTTAAATGCATCATCTTGTTCCTTTCCCCATGTAAAAACCTTATCTTTTTTAATAACTTCAGTTAAAGGAGCAGCAATGGTGCTAAAGTCTCGCACAAACCTCCTATAAAAACTAGCAAGTCCATGAAAACTCCTAACTTCAGTTACACTATTAGGTTTAGGCCATTCTTTTATTGCCTTGATTTTCTCATCATCTACTTCAACTCCCTTAGAACTGACCACAAAACCTAAGAAAACCACACGATCCACACAGAAAGTACACTTTTTGAGATTAGCAAATAAGCGCTGATTTCTAAGAACTTCAAAAACTTGTTTTAAGTGCTCTAGGTGTTCATCCAGATTTTGAGAAAAGATCAAGATGTCATCAAAATACACCACAATAAATTTTCCATGGAAATCTTTAAAAACATGATTCATTAGTCTCATAAAAGTGCTTGGTGCATTAGTCAAGCCAAAGGGCATAACTAACCACTCATAAAGTCCATATTTGGTCTTAAAAGCAGTTTTCCATTCATCTCCAGGATTCATACGAATCTGATGGTAACCACTCTTTAGATCAATTTTAGAAAAGATTTTGGAACCATACAGTTGGTCCAACATGTCATCAAGACGAGGGATAGGATGGCGATACTTTACCGTTATCTTGTTGATGGCTCGACAATCTACACACATCCTCCATGTTCCATCCTTTTTGGGGACCAATAGGACTGGAACAGAGCATGGGCTCATACTCTCTCGAACAAATCCCTTTACAAGCAATTCTTCAACTTGCCGTTGTAATTCTTTGGTCTCTTCAGGATTGCTCCTATAGGCAGGCCTATTAGGAAGTTGAGACCCAGGCACAAAGTCTATTTGGTGCTCAATCCCTCTCAAAGGTGGCAATCCCTTTGGAGTGTCATCAGGAAAAACATCTTCAAAATTCTGCAAAAGAGAAGAAACACTATTTGGCAAAGAAGGAGTTAGTTGTTCAAAATTAATCAATACTTCTTTGTAAGTAAGTAGTATTATGGGCAGTCCCTCTCTCCTAGCATTCAAACACTCTTTGGCTTTTATATAAAGGCTCTCATTTTTCTTTTCCTTAGCCTCTTTCCTCTCACCAAAACATTTTATTTTTTTACTCACACCCTCTTTTACCTCTTTACTTAGATCGCTGCCCTCTCTCTCTTTCTCTCGGCCATCTCTCTTTTTTTCTATCTCTTGGCCTTTTTCTTTTCCCTCAAGCTCACTTTTTACCTCTCCCTTTTGTTTTCCCATTGTTTCCCTCAATCGTTTTTGATCTTCAAACACTTGAGAAGGAGATAATGGTGCAAGAGTATACTTCTTACCATTATGCAGAAGACTATACCTATTCTTTCTCCCATGATGATTAGTATCCCTATCATACTGCCAAGGTCGGCCAAGTAAAACATGACATGCTTGCATTGGAACTACATCACAAAGAATCTCATCTTCATACCTACCAACATTGAATGAAATCATGCATTGTTTGTTTACTTTTACTTCTCCACAATCATTCAACCATTGGAGCCTATATGGGGTAGAGCGCTTCATGCATGCAATTCCTAGTTTATCCACCAAGTATGAACTCACCACATTTGCACAACTTCCCCCATCAATAATCATAGAATAAGTCTTCCCTTTTATCCCACACCTAGTATGAAACAAATTCTCTCTCTGCCCTTCATCAACACTACCCAAATTGATAGTCATAATTCTCCTAACCACCCCAATTATACCATCATTAGGCAGTTCCAAATCATCTTCCTCACTTACACCTTCTCCCTCTTCTTCTTCCCCCTCACTTTTTTCACTCTCATATTCTCCATTCTCTCTAAGTAGGATGTTTCTTCTACTTGGACATTCATGCATCATATGCCCCCTTCCATGACATTTGTGACATTGAATAGAACTTGAAGGTTTAGAAGATTTAGGATTAAAGGTTTTACCTCCCTCCTCAACCTTACCTTTACCTCTATCATCTTGAGGTTTGGAAGGAGCTTTCCCCTCTTGAGTTGACCATGGCTTCTTAGAGATAGTGTTTGATCGACTTCTCCATGAGTTATTTTGCTGCTTTTTCTCAATTTGTTTTTCAACTTTTACAGACAAATCAACTAACTCATCTAAAGTTACATATTGTTGTATCTCTACTACATTAGCTATTTCTATATTTAAACCATTTAAAAATCTAGCTATTGTAGCCTCTTCTTCCTCCATGCAGTTAGCTTGGATCATAGCCATATCCATGCTTTTGAAGTACTCATCCACCGACATGGAGCCTTGCTTCAAGCGTTGAAGGCGAGATTGTAGATCTCTTTGGAAGTATGATGGAATAAATCGCTTCCTCATTACCCTCTTCATCTCTGCCCACGTAGCAATAGGTGGTAACTCCTCTTGCAATCTGTCCCTAGCAAGCTTTTTCCACCAAGAAGCAGCATAATCAGAAAACTCAACAATAGCAAGTTTAACTTTCTTACCCTCAGAGTAGTTATGGCAATCAAAGATGGCTTCAACTCGTCTCTCCCAATCAAGGTACAAGTCTGGATCCCTTGTCCCCTTGAAAGATGGCATCTTCATCTTTATACTATTTATATTATCATCTTCTACTCTACCTCTTTGTCCCCTCCTATCTCTTCTTTCTAGATTAAATTCAACATCAAAATCATCATTATCATATTCAGGATTTACAAAAGGGATATGGGGTACATTCCTTCTAACTTGGGGTCTAACATTATTTGGGGGTACAACATTATTCTCCCTCCTAATTGCAGCTATGGTGTCATTCTGCTCGATAATCATATCCCTCATCTCTTGAAATTGAAGGGTCCATCTCTCAAATTGTTGGTGCATAGCTTGAAGGGTGAAGTCGTTCCTTCCTTTGACCTCGGCTTCTAAACGAGCCCTTTCCTCATTACCACCTGAATTAGACATCTAAAAAAAAAAGAATAAATGATCAAGTATCACACTTTTAATATGGCTTTTACCCTCTTTTAAACTCACCCACACTTGCCTTTTTCCACTCAAAATCACCTTTGAACGAGAATACTTTGTAGATTTATAATTAAACCAAAACGTGTATCAAGTTCGTAGTAATAAAGTATGGAATCTTGGGGTACAAAAGAAAGTAAAGAACTAGTCCTAGAACAAGTAGGATTTAGTTGAAACAAAACGCGAATAAAAAGGAACTTATTTTAGAATTATAAGAACAAGAAAAAAAAAAATTCCTCTTATTCTTAAAGGTCTAGAATCCCCTCTTCTTGCTACCTTCTTGCTTGGAAACAAATTAATGCAAAACTTGGAGAGCAAGTAATAAGTTTACTTGGAGAGCAAGTAATAAGATTTCTTGAATAGCAAGTAATAAGCTTTCTTGGGTGATAGCATCCAAGGAAGCTCTACTCCATTGAAGGACAAGGATGACGCTTTAGAAACTCCAAGGAGGCCATAACAAGATCTCAAACCAAGGAGTTCAATGATAAGCTCAATGGGCTTCAATCGTTGATCCAAAGGTTTCTTATTGGGGAAGAAAGCTCAAGCCCTTGGAGAGGAATTGTCCAAATGCTACAATTATTTGGTGGCCCAAATTCAAGCCAAGATGAGGAATTTTAAGGTCCAATTTCGTGCAAAAAAAGGTCAAGAAGAGTCCAAGAATCAGCCACAACAAGAGTTGCTTTCTGCCCAAGTTTTGAGAGAAGACTAGTCAAACTTTCCAAGATTGTCAAGATTCTTTTCCTAGTTGGGATTTACCTTATTTATTTATTTATATATAGGTTATTAATATTTCCTTAGTCTATTTATGGTCTCCTAAGTACCATTTAATGCTTTCCTAGAAGTACTAAATTTGTTCCTAGTTAGGTTACTTTATTTCCTTTCTAGAGTAGGATTCCTTGTAATTGTTTTTTTAGGGTTTGGCTTCTTGGACGTTTTTCCCTTCTCCTATATATAGGAGTCCTTTTCATTCATTAAAGACAATTTAGATTGATATTAATAATATTTGAGAGAGTTCTTTGAACCTTTGTGACTTGTTCTTTGAGAATTTATCTTTAAACCTTTACTAGTTTCATAGTTTAAGGTATAAAGTAACTTCTTCTTGTGATATCTTTGGTTTCTTTTTGTATTCTTTAGAAGGTGATTAGTTTCTACATACTAATTATTGTCTTTAGTTACTCATAAAGCGGTCAAGATCCGAATCTATCGTTTTGATTCGTTTTCTCAAGTAAAGGCGTTAGATTTCTTCCATAAATCTATACGTTGTTACTTGGATCTTTTCAAGGCCTTAGAACATCTAATCTTTGGAAATTCGTGGATCTTTCCTTCGAATTTCCCATATCTTTATTTAGTTTTTTTTGTTTTTTTCTTTGTGCTTCCGCATTCTAATATTTAATTCTCTATTTGTGATCTCCCTTAACCTTGCTGTTATCAAGTGGTATCAGAGCGGTTCTATCAAGATTCCGTTCTTGATAAATCTTGGGATTTCTTCTTAGAGCAACAAAAA
Organism: Solanum verrucosum; assembly: GCF_900185275.1. Taxonomy (NCBI): domain Eukaryota; kingdom Viridiplantae; phylum Streptophyta; class Magnoliopsida; order Solanales; family Solanaceae; genus Solanum; species Solanum verrucosum. The sequence goes on from NW_026020380.1 coordinate 65,990, forward strand.
AAAAAAAAAAAAAAAAAAAAAAATAGCGTGAACAGTAGCGTCGTGAAAAAAAAAAAAAAAAAATTATTACAGTTGCGTGAACAGAAAAAAAAAAAAGTATAACTTGCTCTCAAAGAAATCTGATTACTTGTCCTCCAAGAAATTTGATTACTTGATACCCAAGAAAGCTTATTACTTGCTATTCAAGAAATCTTATTACTTGCTCTCCAAGTAAACTTATTACTTGCTCTCCAAGTTTTGCATTAATTTGTTTCCAAGCAAGAAGGTAGCAAGAAGAGGGGATTCTAGACCTTTAAGAATAAGAGGATTTTTTTTTTTCTTGTTCTTATAATTCTAAAATAAGTTCCTTTTTATTCGCGTTTTGTTTCAACTAAATCCTACTTGTTCTAGGACTAGTTCTTTACTTTCTTTTGTACCCCAAGATTCCATACTTTATTACTACGAACTTGATACACGTTTTGGTTTAATTATAAATCTACAAAGTATTCTCGTTCAAAGGTGATTTTGAGTGGAAAAAGGCAAGTGTGGGTGAGTTTAAAAGAGGGTAAAAGCCATATTAAAAGTGTGATACTTGATCATTTATTCTTTTTTTTTAGATGTCTAATTCAGGTGGTGATGAGGAAAGGGCTCGTTTAGAAGCCGAGGTCAAAGGAAGGAACGACTTCACCCTTCAAGCTATGCACCAACAATTTGAGAGATGGACCCTTCAATTTCAAGAGATGAGGGATATGATTATCGAGCAGAATGACACCATAGCTGCAATTAGGAGGGAGAATAATGTTGTACCCCCAAATAATGTTAGACCCCAAGTTAGAAGGAATGTACCCCATATCCCTTTTGTAAATCCTGAATATGATAATGATGATTTTGATGTTGAATTTAATCTAGAAAGAAGAGATAGGAGGGGACAAAGAGGTAGAGTAGAAGATGATAATATAAATAGTATAAAGATGAAGATGCCATCTTTCAAGGGGACAAGGGATCCAGACTTGTACCTTGATTGGGAGAGACGAGTTGAAGCCATCTTTGATTGCCATAACTACTCTGAGGGTAAGAAAGTTAAACTTGCTATTGTTGAGTTTTCTGATTATGCTGCTTCTTGGTGGAAAAAGCTTGCTAGGGACAGATTGCAAGAGGAGTTACCACCTATTGCTACGTGGGCAGAGATGAAGAGGGTAATGAGGAAGCGATTTATTCCATCATACTTCCAAAGAGATCTACAATCTCGCCTTCAACGCTTGAAGCAAGGCTCCATGTCGGTGGATGAGTACTTCAAAAGCATGGATATGGCTATGATCCAAGCTAACTGCATGGAGGAAGAAGAGGCTACAATAGCTAGATTTTTAAATGGTTTAAATACAGAAATAGCTAATGTAGTAGAGATACAACAATATGTAACTTTAGATGAGTTAGTTGATTTGTCTGTAAAAGTTGAAAAACAAATTGAGAAAAAGCAGCAAAATAACTCATGGAGAAGTCGATCAAACACTATCTCTAAGAAGCCATGGTCAACTCAAGAGGGGAAAGCTCCTTCCAAACCTCAAGATGATAGAGGTAAAGGTAAGGTTGAGGAGGGAGGTAAAACCTTTAATCCTAAATCTTCTAAACCTTCAAGTTCTATTCAATGTCACAAATGTCATGGAAGGGGGCATATGATGCATGAATGTCCAAGTAGAAGAAACATCCTACTTAGAGAGAATGGAGAATATGAGAGTGAAAAAAGTGAGGGGGAAGAAGAAGAGGGAGAAGGTGTAAGTGAGGAAGATGATTTGGAACTGCCTAATGATGGTATAATTGGGGTGGTTAGGAGAATTATGGCTATCAATTTGGGTAGTGTTGATGAAGGGCAGAGAGAGAATTTGTTTCATACTAGGTGTGGGATAAAAGGGAAGACTTATTCTATGATTATTGATGGGGGAAGTTGTGCAAATGTGGTGAGTTCATACTTGGTGGATAAACTAGGAATTGCATGCATGAAGCGCTCTACCCCATATAGGCTCCAATGGTTGAATGATTGTGGAGAAGTAAAAGTAAACAAACAATGCATGATTTCATTCAATGTTGGTAGGTATGAAGATGAGATTCTTTGTGATGTAGTTCCAATGCAAGCATGTCATGTTTTACTTGGCCGACCTTGGCAGTATGATAGGGATACTACTCATCATGGGAGAAAGAATAGGTATAGTCTTCTGCATAATGGTAAGAAGTATACTCTTGCACCATTATCTCCTTCTCAAGTGTTTGAAGATCAAAAACGATTAAGGGAAACAATGGGAAAACAAAAGGGAGAGGTAAAAAGTGAGCTTGAGGGAAAAGAAAAAGGCCAAGAGATAGAAAAAAAGAGAGATGGCCGAGAGAAAGAGAGAGAGGGCAGCGATCTAAGTAAAGAGGTAAAAGAGGGTGTGAGTAAAAAAATAAAATGTTTTGGTGAGAGGAAAGAGGCTAAGGAAAAGAAAAATGAGAGCCTTTATATAAAAGCCAAAGAGTGTTTGAATGCTAGGAGAGAGGGACTGCCCATAATACTACTTACTTACAAAGAAGTATTGATTAATTTTGAACAACTAACTCCTTCTTTGCCAAATAGTGTTTCTTCTCTTTTGCAGAATTTTGAAGATGTTTTTCCTGATGACACTCCAAAGGGATTGCCACCTTTGAGAGGGATTGAGCACCAAATAGACTTTGTGCCTGGGTCTCAACTTCCTAATAGGCCTGCCTATAGGAGCAATCCTGAAGAGACCAAAGAATTACAACGGCAAGTTGAAGAATTGCTTGTAAAGGGATTTGTTCGAGAGAGTATGAGCCCATGCTCTGTTCCAGTCCTATTGGTCCCCAAAAAGGATGGAACATGGAGGATGTGTGTAGATTGTCGAGCCATCAACAAGATAACGGTAAAGTATCGCCATCCTATCCCTCGTGTTGATGACATGTTGGACCAACTGTATGGTTCCAAAATCTTTTCTAAAATTGATCTAAAGAGTGGTTACCATCAGATTCGTATGAATCCTGGAGATGAATGGAAAACTGCTTTTAAGACCAAATATGGACTTTATGAGTGGTTAGTTATGCCCTTTGGCTTGACTAATGCACCAAGCACTTTTATGAGACTAATGAATCATGTTTTTAAAGATTTCCATGGAAAATTTATTGTGGTGTATTTTGATGACATCTTGATCTTTTCTCAAAATCTGGATGAACACCTAGAGCACTTAAAACAAGTTTTTGAAGTTCTTAGAAATCAGCGCTTATTTGCTAATCTCAAAAAGTGTACTTTCTGTGTGGATCGTGTGGTTTTCTTAGGTTTTGTGGTCAGTTCTAAGGGAGTTGAAGTAGATGATGAGAAAATCAAGGCAATAAAAGAATGGCCTAAACCTAATAGTGTAACTGAAGTTAGGAGTTTTCATGGACTTGCTAGTTTTTATAGGAGGTTTGTGCGAGACTTTAGCACCATTGCTGCTCCTTTAACTGAAGTTATTAAAAAAGATAAGGTTTTTACATGGGGAAAGGAACAAGATGATGCATTTAACTTGCTGAAGGATAAATTGTGTTCTGCGCCTCTTTTGCAATTGCCTGATTTTTCTAAGTCTTTTGAAGTTGAGTGTGATGCCTCTGGTAAGGGCATAGGTGCAGTTTTGATGCAAGACTCCAAGCCAATTGCCTACTTTAGTGAAAAGCTAAGTGGAGCAACATTGAACTACTCAACTTATGATAAGGAGCTATATGCCTTGGTGAGGGCGTTAGCTACATGGCAGCACTACTTGTGGCCTCGAGAATTTGTGGTCAAGACTGATCATGAGTCATTAAAATACTTGAAGAGCCAAGGTAAACTTAGTCGTAGGCATGCTAAATGGGTAGAGTTTATTGAAACTTTTCCTTATGTAATTGCTTACAAACAAGGAAAGGAGAATGTGGTTGTTGATGCACTCTCAAGAAGGTATGTTTTGATCTCTACTCTTACTTCAAAGTTATTGGGTTTTGACCAAATCAAGTTCCTCTATGCTAATGATTCTGATTTTGGTGAGATTTTTGTTGAATGTAAGTTAGGTCCTTTTGAGAAATTTAATCTTCAAGATGAATTTCTATTCAAGGAAAATAAATTATGTGTTCCTAACTGCTCGTTGCGTGAACTATTTGTTAGGGAAGCACATTGTGGAGGGCTAATGGGACATTTTGGTGTACCCAAAACACTGGAAATACTTTCTGAACATTTTTATTGGCCTAGCATGAGAAAGGATGTTGAAAAAGTGTGTTCTTATTGTCTTGAATGTAAACAGGCTAAGTCTAGAACATTGCCGCATGGTCTTTATACTCCTTTACCTGTTTCTAATTCCCCTTGGATTGATATTTCTATGGATTTCATATTGGGGCTGCCAAGGACTAAGTATGGTAAGGATAGTATATTTGTGGTAGTAGATAGATTTTCTAAAATGGCTCGTTTTATCCCATGTAAAAAGACTAATGATGCATCTCATGTGGCTGACTTGTTTGTAAAGGAAGTGGTTAAATTGCATGGAATACCTAGAACTATTGTTAGCGATAGGGATGCCAAGTTCTTAAGTCACTTTTGGAGAATTCTTTGGGGAAAGTTGGGAACTAAATTGCTATTTTCTACATCTTGTCACCCACAAACGGACGGGCAAACGGAAGTGGTTAATAGAACTTTAGGGAACATGTTGAGGGCTATTTTGAAAGGTAAGTTGACTTCTTGGGAAGATTACTTACCTATTGTAGAATTTGCTTATAATAGGACCTTCCATTCTTCTACTGATAAGACTCCTTTTGAAGTTGTATATGGATTCAACCCCCTTACCCCTCTTGATTTATTGCCTTTGCCTACTAATGATTTTGCTAATCTTGATGGTAAGAAGAAGGCTGATATGATGAAGAAAATTCATGAACAAACAAGGCTTGCAATTGAAAAGAAGAACAAGGAAGTTGCATTGCGAAGGAATAAGGGCAGAAAATATGTTGTTTTTAAACCTGGTGACTTGGTTTGGGTGCATATGCGAAAGGAAAGATTTCCTTCCAAAAGAAAGACCAAACTAGATCCTAGAGGAAGTGGGCCATACAAAGTCCTTGAAAGGATTGGAGACAATGCTTATAAACTTGATCTTCCTGGTGAGTTCCAAGTTAGTGCTACTTTTAATGTTTCTGATCTTTCCCATTTTGATGCAGATTTGAATTCGAGGACGAATTCTCTTCAAGAAGAGGGAAATGATAGCATCCAAGGAAGCTCTACTCCATTGAAGGACAAGGATGACGCTTTAGAAACTCCAAGGAGGCCCATAACAAGATCTCAAACCAAGGAGTTCAATGATAAGCTCAATGGGCTTCAATCGCTGATCCAAAGGTTTCTTATTGGGGAAGAAGAGCTCAAGCCCAAGGGAGAGGAATTGTCCAAATGCTACAATTATTTGGTGGCCCAAATTCAAGCCCAAGATGAGGAATTTTAAGGTCCAATTTCGTGCAAAAAAAGGTCAAGAAGAGTCCAAGAATCAGCCACAACAAGAGTTGCTTTCTGCCCAAGTTTTGAGAGAAGACTAGTCAAACTTTCCAAGATTGTCAAGATTCTTTTCCTAGTTGGGATTTACCTTATTTATTTATTTATATATAGGTTATTAATATTTTCCTTAGTCTATTTATGGTCTCCTAAGTACCATTTAATGCTTTCCTAGAAGTACTAAATTTGTTCCTAGTTAGGTTACTTTATTTCCTTTCTAGAGTAGGATTCCTTGTAATTGTTTTTTTAGGGTTTGGCTTCTTGGACGTTTTTCCCTTCTCCTATATATAGGAGTCCTTTTCATTCATTAAAGACAATTTAGATTGATATTAATAATATTTGAGAGAGTTCTTTGAACCTTTGTGACTTGTTCTTTGAGAATTTATCTTTAAACCTTTACTAGTTTCATAGTTTAAGGTATAAAGTAACTTCTTCTTGTGATATCTTTGGTTTCTTTTTGGTATTCTTTAGAAGGTGATTAGTTTCTACATACTAATTATTGTCTTTAGTTACTCATAAAGCGGTCAAGATCCGAATCTATCGTTTTGATTCGTTTTCTCAAGTAAAGGCGTTAGATTTCTTCCATAAATCTATACGTTGTTACTTGGATCTTTTCAAGGCCTTAGAACATCTAATCTTTGGAAATTCGTGGATCTTTCCTTCGAATTTCCCATATCTTTATTTAGTTTTTTTGTTTTTTTTCTTTGTGCTTCCGCATTCTAATATTTAATTCTCTATTTGTGATCTCCCTTAACCTTGCTGTTATCAGAGGGGATGGTCAACCACTAAGGAAGAATCAAAACATACAAGTTCACCCTCAAAAGGACAAATATAATTTTCGAAGTATGTTCAAGCACATGATCTCTATGAAAAAAACAAGCAATCGGATCTTCCGCAAAAGATATGCTCATAGAGTCACTCCTATTCAATAGATCAACATTATCATTAGCACCACTTACTTGAGGTTCCTTAATCACATTACAAGGACCCTCAACCAGTGAACTACACTCACAAGTAGGCTGATCAACACAATTATCTCACGATAATGAACTAGCATTCAAAGTACAGGTGTCAACACTAGGTGGACACAAATCGATCTTACTAGAAGAATCAAATTGGTCATCAATAGGATCAACTAGTGTATCCACACTCTCAACAAGCACATTATCAATATAAGGTAAAGAATCAATAGGCTCACTCAAAGACAAGCTAACATTCACACTTTGTTCACTTGAAAGGGTAAAAGTGTTAAGATTAGCTATTGTACCTTGACGCCTGCAAGAAAGATCTTCTTTACCTTGGATGTTGGAATATCCCATTAGTGAATCCATCACACCTTCGACTGTAGGCTCTTTGGCTGGAACTTGTGTTCCTTCATTCGTCATGCTTGTACCTACATAAGATTCTTACAAAGTGAAGGATGATCAAAAAGGTTAGATTGAGATTGTGGCAACCCTCTCACTTCACTCCTCTCAACCACTCCATTTTCCACTCTAAGGTTGCCACCTTGGTTTCCCTTACTCCTCTCAATCTCTTGTCTCTCATTTTCACCCTAGGAAGAGGAAATAGAGGTGTTCCCCAATGATCCACAACACACTTGTACCCATTCTGCTCGTTTGGGACCCCATGTTCAATAAACCAATTGGCCCCCAAACGTAAGTGACAAGAAGCCATGGGCTTATATTACACCAAACCTCCTCATAGTATTTGCCGCGTGTGAAAGAGATTCTTACCCCTTCGGTAATCTTACATCCCTCCATGGTGTATAGATAAGTCCTTTGTAGTCGAGGTAGTCTCAAATAGGCTACCACCTCTGGAGTGATGTAGTTTAGATTGTACCATCATCGATGACAAGGTCAAATCCCAAATCCCCACAAATTCCAACCTTTGTCCTAAGAACTGGTCTTCTCGGATTGACATTGAAAAGTTGTGTACCCCTTTAGCACATACTTGAACCTCATCAGCCCTTTCAATCCTTCCCATGTCAATGGGTGGGTACTTCCTTGGAGTGTTCGGAACCTTTCCTCTTGAGTCCATCAACCCAATGCAAGACCTTTCAAATGACCAAGGGAATACAAGGGTTGCTCTGGACCTCTGAAATCATGGCATTGGAAAATCTGCTCACATTGCCACTCCCAATTAAGATATGCCTCGGGATCACTCCATCCCTTAAAGATAGGGAAATCAATCCTTTTGGTATCGAGACCCTTGACACATCTTTCATACCTGCCTTGGTTCCCACATCCCGATAAGTGTGAATTACCTTGAGAAGTATACGATATAGTATCCTTAAGACTTTAGAGTTGCACACTCTTTTCTTCCCCTCGGATGACTTTTACTTGAGCTAGCATGGCCATACACACTACTTCGACTAGGGTGAGGATTAACACAAGAGTAAGAATACAAATCTTCACAAGCCCTAGGGGCATGCTCCTCATACTTCTTATATAATAGAGTATTATACCTCACCTTACCTTCATCCTGGAAGTGGGAAGTGTAACATGTTCCGGCTTCATCATAGGAACCATCATAAGCCCTCTCACATGCTCCCACATCATCATAGGAGCTTCCACAAGAGCATTCTTCCTCTCTATCTTCACCATAAAAGTTGTGTTCAACATTTCTCTAATATTCTCCTCCGGAATAGTAGCTCTCATTCTCATTTGGCTATTGATCATGACTATCATCATAGCCCCAATAATCACCATTATCCTCTCATCCATAGCCCTCATCATCACAACCATAATCTCCCATATCATAGTCACATGTGTCCGAGGCTATTGAGGACATGCTTTCTTATAACTCTGTGTACGTACAAAGTGACAACTCACAAAAACAACAAACAACGTTAGCGTTAATAAAATGAACTCACAATCGCTCGTGTTTACACACCTTTGATTGCCTCTCAAATTGGCGCAACTAATGTTGAAGATTGCTTATACTGAGTTGATCACAAGGTCTCGATTTCTACTCTTGGTCAGAATAGATTTTTATTTCAAGAAGAACAGACGACCCGATTTAAGCAAACGAACTTGAATCAAGAGGTTAACTACGAAGTAAAAACGAATAAAAGCACACAAAGAAAAGGCACCAACAAAGAAGGGAATTCAATAACCAATAGTCAACAAGTAGAGTAGTTACGAGTTGAAAATCAGTTTAGGATTCTTGACAACGAACTAAAAACAAAAGAAAAAGAAACTTGAATTAGGACATGAGAAGAAAGGGTCATAACATGAGCTTCCGATCACCAAATGCACTGTTTTCTTTGCCTAAAGTGAAGTCAGCTCGCCAACTTAAAGATTGACTCACCAAACTCTACAAACGGACAAGGAAACTCGGCGATCTGGGTGGAAGTTCGGTGATGTGCCAAATGGATTCGGCGACCAGGGCTTAGCTCACCGAAATTTCCAGTGTGTTCACCAAAATGAGGTCCAACTCGGCGACCTAGCTGCCCAAAGGGCAAGGCACCGAGTGGAATGGGCGATCCAAGTTGGGATTCGCCCTAATTTTTCAAGTTGCACTTGCAAGACTCCAAAAATTGAACCTTGGTGGTCCCCCCTTTTCCTTGGCCTTTAGCTTTACCCTTTTAGGTAAATTCCTTTTGAACAAACACCTTTAACGCTTTCTCTTTCTTCCCTTTTTGGATCAAACTCTTTCTCTTTTGAAGATACGTTACTTAAAGGTTTGAATGTTCTTCAAGAACTTCAAGAACACTATGAAGATCCAAAAATAAACCACAAAGATTTTTAGCTCGAAATTTCACAAAATTCGAGATCCAAGCTCTCTTAGATATAGGGAACAAACCCTAATACTTTAGCACGTAATTCTTCAAAGCTTCTTCAACCAACAACGGTGGAAACTTCAATAGTGAATCAAACCCTTTCAAATCTTAGGGCTAAACTCGAAATAGGTTAGGGAACACTAATCTAACCTTGGAAACTCCAAGGAAGACTCAAATAAACAAGACCCATTTCTGAATTTCTTCAAACACGTTTTGAACACTTTTTTTTTATTTTTTGTTTTCGTAACAACCCAAGACTAGAATCGTAGGAACGAATCTAAGACTTGCTCTAATACCAAATGATGTAATTCTCAAAAGAAGAATCACAACAAACATCGGAGAACAAGAAAGATAGAATAAGAGACACAAGATAAGAAACAATTGGCAACTAAAGGATGTATTAAATCCAATAACCTCCAATCTAGATCCCAACAAGTGCCAAATCCGGATAAATAGATAGACATAAAAAGAGGAAACAAAGAGCAACCTAATAATATATTAAACCCAAAGACCTCACCTCATTAATCCGTCAAGAAGCACCTAACTCTTACGAAGACCTCGAGGGAATCAATATCCCAAGCAACCTTCATTTCTAAACAAGTTTCAACAAAAGCTTACCAAGTTTTCAACACTCACAGAAGGAGTTTAGGTTTACAACCACAATATTCAAAATCAGCCTACCCTAAAATGAAACACTAAAAGCCTATTTATAGTTTTAGGCATTATTACATAGATGGCCCAAAGGTGACCCGAAATGGGCCAATGGGCGAGCAAAGTCGGGCTCGCCTAATGGCTTGGCGATGTGCCCAATAGGTTCGGCGAGGAACTCTGCTCCTTGCCTTGGCTGGGAAGCTACTGGAACTTTGGGGTCTGGGAACCATCGCCCAATCCACTTGGCGATGCGCCAATGGTCTTTAGGTTGCCTAGTGAGCAATTTTCCCCTTTGTAGCTCCTTGGGCAGTTGATGATATTTGGAACCCTCGCCAAAAGGTTTGGTGAGTCGCCGAAGTGTTCTCCAGCTCGCCGAATGGAACACATTCTTCACTTGTTCCTCCTCGCTTTGTTAGGCCTTCCACACTCCAAGCTATCATCCAAGCATGGTGTTGCCCAATTGGGAGCTCCTTCAAGGTGCATATCTTCCCATGCAAGGCATGCAACTCCCTCATTGGCATCCATACATGCCAAACAACCTTCATCCTTGTGAACACTCCAATGGATAGGCTTGATGTAATCCATTTTACATCAGAGTGAGTGGGTTAAGACGAAGGCTGGTATTCATGCGGCAAGTGAGTATCCGAGAGGAACGCATTTGAAACGGTGTAAGTTGCTCGAGAGAGAGCTTATCCCCCTTAAAGTTTAGCCTAGTCACAATTATTCTATGAATCTTCTATCGAAGGCATGTACCCAATAATCTAGTTTAACCCGTATTCCCGTCACATCCCAAGGATCCCCTCTCACTACTTAGAAATCCTTGTTTATTTTGTTGTTTTTACTTACTAGTGACAAAACCCCCCATTGTTATTTGACATTCTTGTGTCCCCCTTTAATTTACAATGTTTTTAATCGTTAATGTCTTTAGCTACGACTAGTTAGAACTTAATTTTATTTTTCTATTAATTCTCCAAACCACTCTCTTGGGAACGATCCAAACCCTTGGTTGGGTTACTAAACTATTGTATCATGTACATGATATTCTTTTCTGTAATTCTCTTTACATTGCGATCTCTGTAAAGCATGTGATACAAACAACCAACTGATCAGTGGTAAAAGAGAATGACCCATGCTAGGCATTTTAATCCCTGAGATGCTGTCCTCAAATATATAACTTTGGGATCGACCCATGCTAGGCTTCCGCCCCTAGTCTGCCACCCTTATACACAAATTGGGATCGACCCATGCTAGGCTTTTGCCCCTGGGCTGCCACCCTTACACAAATTGGGATCGACCTATGCTAGGCTTTTGCCGCTGGGCTGCCACTCTTACACATATACCGCTTCATATAGTTTCTTTAATCTTTGAGATTGTTATTTTGGTGGTCATAATTATTTTTGAGCATCAGAACTGTGGATCAGTAGTAGGAAACATGTGAATATGCACTTAGGGCAGTAACAATAACACAAGATGGAAATGTAACACTAATGAATTACATAAGAGCTCAAATGACACAATGGACCTCATTTGATTGACAGGAGGAATCACAAAGCTACTGCTGAAATTACCCTTTTCTCATATCAATACTTGGAAAAGTAAAGATTCACATATATTGAAGCAATTCGACACACTAAGGAGAGGGAAAATATTGTTAGCTGTGTTTGGGATTGTACGCTGCCACTATGTGTCTTTTACTTGAAAGAGCACCTAGGAAGCTCACTTATTGGTAGTGACACAAGCAGAGTTCATGCCAAAGAATATAGAATCGAATAGCCTTACATACCTTGCTGTACCACTCAGATAGTACAACGAATTAACCTCCTTCCTTTTCGATTATTAATCTACAATGAAATAAGTAACACAACTAATATTAGTAGCTAACCAACAGATTGGGCTACTTGAACTTGGCAAACAGTAATCAAGCAGCAAACTCATACTTATCAAACCGATGGTATGCATTCCACCCCTTCTCCTTTAATAACGTCATATACAATACGACCTTCTAATAAGGTCCCCTGAAACTCCTCGGGCTTTATAACATATGCAAAACAGTATACAAAGGGGTTGCAGGCAGCAAGCTCATGCAACGCCCAATTAGATGGTACGTTACTGCACCCTTTACCGTTTTATCCTTTAACAAGTTCTCATGACTTCTGCATATGCCTCCTTATGTTACTATACACAAATCAGTCTCTAAACATCAGAATGTGGCAGTAGCAATATGAATTCACGGTTTCGACCACTATCCCTTGAGCATCCAACTAACATTACATTTAAAATGCTCAAATGGGCTAACAATTGAGTTAAAGGGGACTCCCCTCCGTGGTTGTCCCAACATGCACAATCAACCAGAACATTCCCCAATCTCACACCATGTAAAAGGAACAATTCTCAGCTCATTAACACATACCAAATCCCCTAACCGATTCAAGCACAAAAGAGGGATGAAAATTTCAGTAACTCACCTTGTTGGACAGTAACCTCACTTGCTAACTTCAAGGTTTAGGTTGTCTTTTCCAAATTATCTTGAGAATAGTGAAGGATTACTAAATCAGCAGACCATATTCTTACGAATCCAAACTTTAAATAAAATTAACATATGGCAGTAGCCTTACCTTTAGGTGAAATCAGTTCCTCCTCTTGAATTTCTTAAGATGGGAGATGTTACACCAACTTGTACTTGAAAAATAAAGGGTTTTCTCAGTTTTTTAATGGTGAACTTGCAGGCCAGCACTTTGGAGCTTCTAGGGTTTCTTACTGGGAGTAAATTGTTGTAGAACAAGTGAGAGATATATGAAATGAATTTCATTCTCTTAAGGGTCCTTTATGGACGTTTTTACATTAAGAAATATGTAGAAATATCTAGTCCCTCACTTTAAGTAAGCAGGTACATCACTCCCTTAATTTCTGCCACAAGTTCTTTAAGTAGCTGCATCACCTAGTTGCCCTTTTCTTTTAAAATGCAGTCCACATATTTCCTAAGTAGGTGCATCACCTACTTACCACTTATTTAAGTAGGTCAACAGTTAATCTACCATTAAGAACCTATGTCATCCTTTCTACGTAAGCTACACATGTACGTAAGTAACTTAATTACGTAAGACATCCGAATCAGTAGCTTAAGCAAGTAGGTTGATTACTATGACAAATTATAGTTTACTTACTCTATTTAGCCTCAAACCTCTTTCGAATATTGTCAAACCTATTTCAAACCCTCACTACTCACATAGAACTAGTATATGCAAAATATGGGACGTTGCAGCTACAACTAGTTAGAACTAAATTTTATTTTTTGTATTAATTCTCAAAACCACTCTCTTGGGAACGATCCCAACCCTTGGTTGGGTTACTAAACTATTGTATGATCGTAGACACTCGCATCGGAAGTTGTATCTTGATTACGCAACCTTCACAATGATGAAAATATGTAAAATTTTGATATTTCATTCGTATCGATATTCTAAGGTAACTAGTGCGATTCAGGAATTTTTTGAGGTGTTTTAATGTCTTTTTATTGATTTTTATATTTTTCAGACGTTTATGAATTAAAATTTTTGATATTTTTTGGGCAGTCATGAAAAAATATAAAATTTTGATATTTTATTCGTATTCTAAATTTAATGGTGCGATTCAGAAATTCTTAGAGGTATTTTTATGCATTTTTCTTGATTCTTATATTTTTCGGTCGTTTACGAATTAAAATTTTGATATTTCTCAGGCAGTCACGGAAAATATGTGAAATTTTGATATATTATTCATATCGATATTCTAAGGCTACTTGGGCGATTTGGGAATTTTTTGAGGTATTTTTCTCAATTTTCATATTTTTTCTAACATTTAAGAATTAAAATTTTTGATATCTTTCGGGAAGTCATGAAAAATGTAAATTTTTGATATTTTATTTGTATTGATATTTAAAGGTGACTGGTGCAATTTTGAAAGTTTTGAGGTGTTTTTATGTCTTTTTCTTGATTCTTATATATTTTAGACGTTAACGAATTAAATTTTTTGATATTTTTCGGGCAGTCACGAAAAAAAGTTAACTTTGATATTTTGTTCGTATCGATATTCTAAGGTGACTGGTGAGATTTGAGAATTTTTTGAAGTGATTTTATGCATTTTTTTTATATTTATATTCTTCGGACGTTTATGAATAATTTTTTTTGATATTTTTGAGCAATCATGAAAAAATGCGAAATTTTGATATTCTATTCTTATCGATATTCTAAGGTGACTGGTGTGATTCAAGATTTTTTGAGGTGTTTTTTATGTCTTTTTGCTTGATTTTTAAATCTTTCAAACGTTTACAAATTAAATTTTTTAATATTTTGTGGGCAGTCCCGAAAAAATGTAAAATTTTGATATTTTATTCGTATCGATATTCTAAGGTGATCGGTGCAATTTCGGGAATTTTTTGAGGTGTTTATATGTCTTTTTCTTGATTTTTAGATATTTCGGACGTTTACAAACTATAATTTTTGATACTTTTCAACCAGTCACGAAAAACTGTGAATTTTTTATATTTTATTCGTATCGATATTCTAAGGTGATGGGGTGATTCGAGAATTTTTTGAGATGTTATTATGTGTTTTTCTTGATTTTTATATTTTTCGGACGTTTATGAATTAAAATATTTGATAGTTTCCGGGAAATAACGAAAAATTGTAATATTTTGATATTTTTTCGTATCGATATTCTAAGGTAACTAGTGCAATTCGAGATTTTTTTGAGGTGTTTTTATGTCTTTTTCTGGATTTTTACATTTTTCGAACGTTTATATATTAAAATTTTTTATATTTTTTGGGCAGTCACGAAAAATATTAAATATTACTATTTTATTCGTATCGATATAATAAGGTGACTGGTGCGATTCAGGAATTTTTGAGGTGTTTGTATGTCTTTTTCTTGATTTTTATATTTTTCAGACGTTTATGAATTAAAACTTTTGATATTTTTCAGTCAGTCAAGAAAAAATATAAATTTGGTATTTTATTCGTATCCATATTCTAAGGGTACCTGTTCGATTTGAAATTTTTTGAGGTATTTTTATTTCTTTTTCTTGATTTTTCTATTTTTTGGACGTTTTTGAATTAAATTTTATTATTATTTTCAGGCTGTCAAGAAAAAATGTATTTTTTTTATATTTTATTTGTATCGATATTCTAAGGTGGCTGGTGCGATACGAGAATTTTTTAAGGTGGTTTTAAGTTTTTTGCTTGACTTTAAAATCTTTCAGACGTTTATGAATTAAAATATTTGATATTTTTTGGGAAGTCACGAAAAAATGTAAAATTTTGATATTTTTTTTGTATGAATATTCTAAGGTGACTTGTGCGATTGTAGAATTTGTTGAGGTATTTTTATGTATTTTCCCTAATTTTTATATTTGTTAGACGTTTACGAATTAAAATTTTTGATATTTTTCAGTCAGTAACGAAAAAATATAAAAATTTTGAGATTTTACTCGTATCGATATTCGAAGGTGACCGGTGCGATTCGGAATTTTTTTGATGTGTTCTTTTTTCTTTTTCTTGATTTTTATATTTTTCACACGTTTACTAATAAAGATTTTTTATATTTTTTAGGTAGTCACGAAAAAATTTAAATTTTTGATATTTAATTTGTATCAATATTCCAAGGTGACTGGTATGATACGGGAAGCTTTTGAGGCGTTTTTATATTTTTTCCTAATTTTTAAATTTTTTGAACGTTTACGAATTAAAATTATTGATATTTTTTGTGATGTCACGAAAAAATGTCAAAATTTTGCTATTTTATTCGTATCGATATTGTAAGTAACTAGTGCAGTTCGGGAATATTTTGAGGTGGCTTTATGTATTTTTCTTGATTTTTATATTTTTCAAACATTTACGATTTAAATTTTTTGAAATTTTTTCGGCAATCACAAAAAAATATAAATTTTTAATATTCTTAGTATCGATATTCTAAGGTGACTGGTGCGATTCGTGAATTTTTTGAGGTGTTTTTTATGTCTTCTTCTTGATTTTTATATGTTTCGGACGTTTACGAATTAAATTTTTTGATATTTTTCGGGCAGTCATGAAAAAATTTAAAATATAAATATTTTATTCGTATCGATATTCTAAGTTGACTAGTGCGATTTAGGAATTTTTTGAGGTGTTTTTATTTCTTTTTCTTGATTTTTATATATTTCAAATGTGTATGAATTAAATTTTTTGATATTTTTTGGGCACTCACGAAAAAATGAAAAATTTTGATATTCTATTTCTATTGATATTCTAAGGTGACTGGTGCGATTCAGGAATTTTTTGAGGTGTTTTTATGTCTTTTTCTTAGTTTATATTTTTCAGACGTTTATGAATTAAAATTTTTGATATTTTTTTTGCACTCACAAAAAAATGAAAAAATTTTATATTCTATTCGTATCGATATTCTAAGGTGACTGGTGCGATTCGGTAATTTGTTGAAGTGTTTTTACATCTTTTTCTTGATTTTTAAATTTTTCAGACATTTTACGAACTAATTTTTTTAATATTTTTCAGGCAGTAGTCACAAACAATGTAAAATTTTGGTATTTTATTCGTATCGATATTCTAAGGTGATTCGGGAATTTTTTGAGGTGTTTTTATTTCTATTTATATTTTTCGGACGTTGACGAACTAAAATTTTTGATACTTTTTGGACAGTCACGAAAAAATGTAACATTTTTATATTTTATTTGTATTGATATTCTAAGCTGACTAGGGCGATATAGGAATTTTTTGAGGTGCTTTTATTTCTTTTTCTTGATTTTTATATTTTTTAGACATTTACGTATTAAAATTTTTGTTATTTTTTGGGTAGTCATGAAAAAATGTAAAATTTTGATAGTCTATTTGTATTGATATTCTTAGGTAGCTGGTGCGATTAGGGGAATTTTTTAAGGTGCTTTTACGTATTTTCTTGATTTTTCTTATTTTTGAATTAAAATTTTTGATATTTTTTGGGCAACCACGAAAAAAATTTAAATCGTAAACTTTTGAAAAATATAAAAATCAAGAAAAATACATAAAGACAACTCAAAAAATTCCCGAATTACACCTGTTACTTACAATATCGATACGAATAAAATAGCAAAATTTTGACATTTTTTTGTGACATCACAAAATATATCAAAAATTTTAATTCGTAAACGTTCAAAAAGTTTAAAAATTAGGAAAAATATAAAAACACCACAAAAGCTTCCCGTATCGCACCAGTCACCTTGGAATATTGATACGAATTAAATATCAAAAATTTAAATTTTTTCGTGACTGCCTAAAAAATATCAAAAATCTTTATTAGTAAACGTCTGAAAAATATAAAAATCAAGAAAAAGAAATAAGAACACATCAAAAAAATCCCAAATCGCACCGATCACCTTCGAATATCGATACGAATAAAATCTCAAAATTTATAATTTTTCGTTGCTGACTGAAAAATATCAAAAATTTTAATTCTTAAACGTTCAAAAAACATAAAAATCAGGAAAATTACATAAAAATACCTCAACAAATTCTAGAATCGCACAAGTCACCTTAAAATATCGATACGAAAAAAATATCAAAATTTCACATTTTTTCAGTACTTTCTGAAAAATATCGAATATTTTAATTCATAAACGTCTGAAAGATATAAAAATCAAGAAAAAAAAATAAAAACACCTTAAAAGATTCTTGTATCGCATCAGCCACCTTAGAATATCGATACGAATAAAATATAAAAAAATTCATTTTTTCTTGACTGCCTGAAAATAAAAAAAAAATTTAATTCGAAAACGTCCAAAAAATATAAAAATCAAGAAAAAAATAATTAAAACACCACAAAAAATTCCCGAATCGAACCAATACCCTTAGGAATATGGATACGAATAAAATATCAAATATATATTTTTTCTTGACTGACTGAAAAATATCAAAAGTTTTAATTCGTAAACGTCTGAAAAATATAAAAATCAAGAAAGAGACATAAAAACACCTCAAAAAATTCTCGAATCGCACTAGTTACCTTAGATATCGATACGAAAAAAATATCAAAATATTACATTTTTTCGTTATTTCCCAGAAAATATCAAATATTTTAATTCATAAACGTCCGAAAAATATAAAAATCAAGAAAAACACATATAAACACCTCAAAAAATTCTCGAATCACCCCAGTAACCTTAGAATATCGATACGAATAAAATATAAAAAATTCACAGTTTTTCGTGACTGGTTGAAAAATATCAAAAATTATAGTTTGTAAACGTCCGATATATATAAAAATCAAGAAAAAGACATTAAAACACCTCAAAAAATTCCCGAAATGGCACCAGTCACATTAAAATATCGATACAAGTAGAATATCCAGATTTTAACATTTTTTTCATGACAGCCCAAAAAATATCAAAAATTATAATTTGTAAATGTCCGAAATATATAAAAATCAAGAAAAAGACATAAAAACACCTCAAATTTTTTTTTAATCGCACCAGTCACCTTAGAATATCGATTCGAATGAAATATCTAAAATTTACCTTATTTCTTGACTGCTTGAAAAATATCAAAAAAAAATAATTCGTAAAAGTCCAAAAATATAAAAAACAAGAAAAAGATAAAAAAAGAACACCTCAAAAAAATCTCGAATCGCACCAATCACTTTAGAATATCGATACGAAAAAAATATAAATTTTTTATTTTTTTTCGTTACAGCTTGAAAAATATCAAATATTTTAATTCGTAAACGTCCGAAAAATATAAACATCAAGAAAAAAACATAAAAACACCTGAAAAAATTCTGAAATCGCACCTGTCACCTTGAATATCGATATGAATAAAATATTAAAATTCCATTTTTTTGTGACTGCCCAAAAATAAAAATAAAATTAATTCGTAAACGTCCAAGAATATAAAAATCAAGAAAAACAGATAAAAACACCTCAAAAAATTTCCGAATTGCACCGATCACCTTAGAATATCGATATGAATAAAATATTAAAATTTTACATTTTTTCGGGACTGCCCGAAAAATATTTTATATTTAATTTGTAAACGTCTGAAATATATAAAAATAAAAAAAAGACATAAAAACACCTCAAAAAATCCCGAATCACACTAGTCACCTTAGAATATCGATAAGAATAAAATATCAAAATTAACTTTTTTCGTGACTTCCCAAAAAATATCAAAAATTTTAATTCGTAAACGTCTAAAATATATAAGAATAAAAAAAAGACATAAAAACACCTCAAAAATTTCAGAATCGCACCAGTCACCTTTAAATATCAATACAAATAAAATATCAAAATTTTGCATTTTTCATGACTTCCCGAAAGATATCAAAAATTTTAATTCGTAAACGTTAGAAAAAATATGAAAATCGAGAAAAATGCATAAAAATACCTCAAAAAATTCCCAAATTGCCCGAGTAGCCTTAGAATATCGATATGAATAATAATCAAAATTTCACATTTTTTTTGTGACTGCCTGAAAAATATCAAAATTCTAATTCGTAAACGCCCGAAAAATATGAAAATCAAGAAAAATGCATAAAAACACCTCTAAGAATTTCTGAATCGCACCATTAACCTTAGAATACGAATAAAATATCAAAAATTTACATTTTTTCATGACTGCCCAAAAAATATCGATAATTTTAATTCGTAAACGTCCTAAAAATATAAAAATCAAGAAAAAGACATAAAAATACCTCAAAAACTTCTCGAATCGCCCTAGTCACCTTAGAATATCGATATAAATAAGATATCAAAATTTTACATTTTTTCGTAACTGACCAAAAAATATTAAAAATTTCAATTCGTAAACATCCGAAAAATAGAAAAATCACGAAAAAACATAAAAATACCTCAAAAGATTCTAGAATTTCATTTTTCTTGATTTTTCTAATTTTTGAATGTTTTCGAATTAAAATATTTGATATATTTTGGGCAACCACGAAAAAAATGTAAAATTTTGATATGTTATTTGTATCGATATTCTAAGGTGAGTGGTGTGATTCGGGAATTTTTTGAGGTATTTTTTTTCTTTTTCTTGATTTTTATGTTTTTCGGACGTTTACGAATTAAATTTTTTAAATATTTTTTAGGCAGTCACGAAAAAATATAAAATTTTGATATTCTATTCGTATCAATATTCTAAGGTGACTGGTGCGATTCAGGAATTTTTGAGGTGTTTTTATGTCTTTTTCTTGATTTTTATATTTTTTCGGGCAGTAACGAAAATATGTAATTTTTTTATTTTTTATCCCAATTCGGAGCTGTTGATGTTTAAATTGATTAATCATAAAAGAAAAATTATTATTCATTCCAATTAAGCTTCCTTCCTATTAATTTGGAAGTTCTTGTCAATTACAAGTAAATGATTTAGTTCCTGAGCTAAATATCGTAGTTTTCGAATGAGCAATCAAAAAGATTCTGGAGCATCTTCGAGATTAGGTAGTGTTCCCTTGCATGTGTTAAGCATGCCGCTAGCGTTCATCCTGAACCAGGATCGAACTCTCTATGATATTCATAGCTGCATTACTTATAACTTCCTTGTTTGTAGACATGTAAGCCATGTTAATGTGCCTTGGATGAGCCACATCTCAGGGTGAGGCACCGTTGAGTGCATTGAACTATCCATGTGGCTCTCTTTTCTTTTATTTCCTAGATCGTGCGATAGAACCAGTGTTGTAGGTGAATCATATATAATTTCTAAATTGTTTTATTATAGCAAATATGCTGGTTATGAGGAGTAAAAGTACTGGTAAGCGAGTAGATGTGGCTGCTCAAGAAGGGACCAGCCAACCACCACCTAGTCAAGCTGTTCAAGGTGAGGCTCAAGATGAGTCTCTATCACAGACTTCCCTGACCCCTCCATCTCCAGAAGATCTAAGGAGGGAAGTTGCACCTCAAGAACCCCCTATTAATGCTACCGAACAAGATTTGAGGAATGTAGTCCAATTATTGACTTGTATAGTTGCTGGCCATGGCCAAAGACATAAAGGTCTAGTTGCCGGTACTAGTGGTGTAGATAGAGCAGCTGGCACGCGGATACGTGATTTCCATAATTCGGGCCTCCATCATTCACCGGGTCAGATCCTAATGAAGATCCACAAGACTATATAGATCAGATCCAACACACTTTCGATGTTATGCATGTAAGTGGTAAAGAAGCGCTCGAGCTAGCATCATATAGATTAAAGGGTGTGGCTATATTGTGATATGAAGCTTGGAAGCAATCTAGGGGAACAGATGCACCTTCAGCTACATGGAAAGAGTTCAAAAGGGCATTCCTACTCTACAGCTAGTTCCCCACCTCGGTTTCAAGAGTCTAGGGGCAATCAGTTTGGGCAAAGAGGTGAAAGCCAAGGTTTACGAACAACGGGGTACCAAAAGCAGGGAAGTATGAGCCAATCAAGACCACCTCGACAATCTTGTAAACAATGTGTAAGAAATCAACCTACTAGATCAGTTGTTGCATCCTCATCATCAACACATTCTTTAGGTAGGGGACAGAAGCCTACTGGTCGTGGCAGAGGAGCTAGGGGAGCATCTAGTTCTAGTGGAGTTCAAAATCACACAAATGCTTTCGGGGATCGAGAAAATTTAGAAGCCTCGTCAGGTGTGGTTACAGGTGCATTGTCCATCTTTTCACATATTATATATGTATTAATTGATCCGGGGTCTACACTATCATATGTTACTCCATTGATTGCTGAAAGTTCAAAATAACACCAGTATTATTAGTCAAGCCATTTGAAGTGTCCACACCGATTGGTGAGTCTATTATAGCTAGAAAGGTTTATCGTAATTGCATTGTAACTGTTTGTGATCGTGATACATTGGTTGACCTTGTTGAGCTAGAAATGGTGGATTTTGATGTTATAATGGGTATGGATTATTAGCTTCTTGTTATGCCACGGTAGATTGCCGAACTAAGATGGTGCATTTCCATTTTTCAAAGAGGTCGTCCTTGAATGGAAAGGTAATATTGGGACACCAAGAGGTAAATTTATTTCTTATCTGAAGGCAAAGAAGATGATGTCCAAAGGATACATATGTCATCTAGTGAGAGTGAAAAATATAGATGCGGAGCCACCAACTCTTCAATCCATTCCAGTGGTAAATGAATTTCCCGATGTATTTCCCGAAAATCATTCGGGTTTACCTCCAGAACGAG
Organism: Solanum verrucosum; assembly: GCF_900185275.1. Classification (NCBI taxonomy): domain Eukaryota; kingdom Viridiplantae; phylum Streptophyta; class Magnoliopsida; order Solanales; family Solanaceae; genus Solanum; species Solanum verrucosum. The sequence continues at coordinate 88,080 of NW_026020380.1, forward strand.
AAGTAGAGTTTGGTATTGATGTGATTCCAGATACTCAACCTATATCCATCCCTCCATATAGAATTACCCCAGCAGAATTACGGGAGTTGAAGGAGCAATTAAAATACTTATTAGAAAAAGGATTCATAAGGCCTAGCACCAGTTTTATTGTACGCAAGAAAGATGGCTCGTTGAGAATGTGTATCGACTACCGGCAGTTGAATAAGGTAACGATTAAAAACAAATATCCCTTCCTAGAATTGATGATTTGTTTGATCAGTTACAAGGTGCTAAGTGTTTTTCAAAGATCGACTTGAGGTCGGGGTATCACCAAGTAAGGGTCAAACACAAAGATATTCCCAAGATAGCTTTTCGGACACGGTATGGTCATTTTGAGTTTTTAGTCATGTTATTCGGGCTAACAAATGCACCAGCATCTTCTATGGATTTGATGAATAGGGTATTCAAGCCAATTTTAGATATGTTCGTGATAATATTCATAGATGACATTTTGGTGTGGCATAAACAACACATGTTGACTTGCTGAACTGATACATGTGACAAGTGAAACTATGAATTTAGATGATAGCTTTACAATGTCTACAAAGCCTCTACTAGAATCCATACGCATAGTAAAGACTCGGCAAACCCTGAATCAACTTGGACCTCACCAACAACCGCTGAGTAATGTGCTTCTATTGGGGAGATCTACTAATTGAGTACATGTACTTGCAGTATGAAATGCAGAGTCCCCAATAAGGGACGTCAGTACGAAAGACTGTACTGAATATGTAAGGCATAATACAACCATATGTAAAATGAGAGCTCAAGTGAAACCAAATACCAATATATAAGGATTAGAGACCACCTTTGCTTATACTTGTGGAATCGTGTATGTTACCTTATTTTCTTTACTTTTCTTTGCATTATAATATTTATAAGACATATGATACAAATGCAACTGATCAGCGGTAGAAGAGGATGACTCATTCTAGGCATTTTAACCCCTGGGATGCTGTCCTCATAATTCCACAAACTGGGATCGGCCCATGCTAGGCTTTCTCCCCTGAGCTGCCACCCTCTTATACCAATTGGGATCGGCCCATGCTAGGCTTTCTCCCCTGAGCTGCCACCCTTCTATACCAATTGGGATCGACCTATGCGAGGCATTTGTCCCTGGGCTGCCACCCATAATTATATAGATTGCTTCACTTAGATTCTTTAATCTTTGAGATTGTTGTTTTGATGTTCATAACTCTTTTGAGATTGATCTTTTGATGATCATAACTCTTTTGAGATTGCTGTTTTGGTGGTCATAATCATTGTTGAGATTTGGAACTATGGACCAGTAGTAGAAGACATATGAATATGGACTTACGTTAATAACAATGACCTGGGAAGCAAATGTGACATGAATGTGTAATACTTAGGAGCTTCTATGACTTAGTAAGCATTTTGACATCTTAAATTGAAGCACATATCAAGTGAAGACATTTAACATTCAACCAAGAGATTTGAACTCTATATGATAGCCAAATACTCACTAACTAATATCAAATACAAGGTATACGTGAACGTGGAACCAAGAGAGAACGTGGGCAGATTCAACTTTAGGACGGATACATATTCCAAGTAAGTACATATAAAATGTACAATAGAGCAAGTAGGGATCTTGTGAGGTAACATTATAGTCTAACACAATGGGAGTAATAACCAATAAAGGGAACATATGAACATGTGAAAAGATGACATATATATGGATAATTGAAGCAAGTTGGCAAGATATGGGTAGATTGTATATCCAACATATAAACATATGTACCATGTGTAATCTAGGATCATTTTGATTTATATAAGGGAAACACGTGCCAAGGGTACTTTGACAATGAAACAAGTTTAAACCTTGCATGCTAATACTTGGTAGAGTAAGCACGTACATTTAGTAACAAACTCATATTAGAGTACTCACTTTACTGCTCTAGGGAGTAGGAACTGCAACTATGGATCAGTCACTACCAATGGCACTTAGAAAGCTTACTTTTTGTAATGCAATTGTTGGATTCATGCCAAAGAAATAGGAAATCGAATAGCCTTACATACCTTGCTATACAATTCAATACGTATGACTTAAGCTCCTTCTCTTCAAATTACTAATCTACAATAAAAATAAGTTGTAAGACTAGTGTTAGTAGCTAATCAATCAATTTGAGCTACTTGATCTCACCCAAATAGTAACCAAGCAGTAAGCATGCAATTTATCTTGCCAGTGTTTTCTTTCCTTCCCTTTCCCTTTAATCGTGTCTATATACTGTACAACCTTCGTATCAAGTCCTCCCCTAAACTCCCTGCAATATTTAAGTCCTTTAACGTCTCCATAACTTTCCCGCACATCCAATCACATCCCTTATCATAACATACATAAAACAATCCTTAAACATAATAATGTAACAGAAGCAATATGAAACACAGTTTCTGATCACCAAAACTTGAAGAGCTAATATTACTTTTAAAGTGCTCAAACAAGCTCATAACTGAATTTAAAGAGGACTCCCCTCCATGGCTGTCCCAACATGCACTAATCACCAGAACATCCACCCCAATATTACACCATGTAAAAGTAACAATTTCCAACTCACTAACACATACCAAGTGTCCTAATTTACTCAAGTACAAGAGGGAGAAAATTGCAGTAGCTTACCTTGTTGGACAGAACTACCACTTGCTAAGACTTGAATTCTTCAAGGTAAAGGTTGTCCTCCTTAACTTGTCTTAAATTATACCTTCCAATTGCTTGAACTCCTAATGTTCAAGAACCCTAATGGTATTTAATGGCTGTTGTATGAAGCTAAGAGAGAGAAGAGAGAAAGCTCTAGAAATCAATTTTTTTTGTCAAAGTAAAAATGGCTGGAAAAAGCTGATATCTATCCCTTTTAAAGGGACCTGCTTTGGCCGAATTTCTCACTCATTTTGGGCCATAATTTGTCAAGTAGGTGACTCACCTACTTGGACTTTTCACTTGGGCCTTTTTGGACTTAAGAACATTGGGCCTTGGCTGTCCATTTCCCCTTATTCTTCTAATCAACTTGGGCCATATTAATTCAAGTAGGTGGTAGTGCACTTGGCCCAATAATATGGTCAAAAGAGTCCTAGTAGGTGATGCACCTACTTGGTCCTTTGGGCTGGTCAACAAGTCAAAGTAGGTGATGCACCTACTTGTCACCTGCTAGCTTAGTGTAGTCAATCAAGCACCTCAATATCTTATTCCATTTCTAGACCTTAATTCCTTTAATGTAACTTAAAATTTATATACACTATGTCAATTTAAACTTTAGACTCAAATACCACCTTACGATCTCAAGTTTAAATACTTCCATCAACGTCAACTTAATCGGGTTGCATTAAAATCTATGGGCAATTAACTTTAAACCTATTCTATTGTCACTAGTCGCATAGAAAACCGAGTCCATAATTATACCACACGACAATTTTTAAGAGTCATATAAATAGAACTAGTACACGTAGAATACGGAGTGTTACAATGCTAATCACTTGCGACAGGTTTTACAAATTCTTCGTGATCGTAAGTTGTATGTGAAGTTCTCTAAATGTGAGTTCTGGTTGAAATCTGTGGCATTCTTAGGTCATATTGTATCCGATGAAGGAATAAGGGTTGATAACCAGAAGATAAAAGCCGTGAAAAACTGGCCAAGACCTACAACGCCTACGAAGATCCATAGTTTCCTTGGATTGGCAGGTTATTACAGAAGGTTCGTTGAAGGATTCTCTTCCATTGCTGCACCCTTAACAAAGCTACACACAAAGAAACCAAGTTTTTGTGGAGTGATGAATGTGAAAGAAACTTCCAAGAGCTGAGGAATTAATTAACTTCTACACCTGTATTGGTACTTCCAGAAGGAACAAAAGGGTATGCAGTGTATTGTGATGCTTCGGGAGTGGGCCTAGGATGCGTATTGATGCAGCATGGTAAAATAATAGCTTATGGCTCAAGGCAGCTACGGCCACATGAGAAAAAATATCCAACTCATTATCTAAAGCTAATAGCAGTTGTATTTGCTTTGAAGATATGGCACCACTACTTGTATGGAGTTCATGTTGACATATACACTAATCACAAGAGTTTCCAATATATCTTTAAGCAAAAGGACCTAAATCTGAGGCATCGAAGATGGCTGGAGCTATTAAAAGATTTTGACATTGATATCTTGTATCATCCCAGGAAAGGAAATGTAGTAGCTGATGCGTTAAGTCGTAAAATAATGGCAAGCACTTATGGGCAATCTGTGGAAAGACAAGGAATAACTAAAGATCTATGTCAACTAGATAGCTTGGGGATTCGCCTTCTTGAATCCCTAGATGAAGGGGTTATTGTGCAAAATGCGGCAGAATCCTTATTAGTAGTGGAAGTGAAAGAGAAGCAGTACACTGATCATATTCTAATAAAGCTTAAGGAGAATGTACAACAGGGTATGACAAAGGCATTTGAACTTACGCAAGAGGGAGTACTTCGATGTCAAAACAGATTGTGTATACCTAATGTAGATGAATTAAAAAACATGATTATGACGGAAGCACATCATTCGAGATATGCTGTCCATCCGGGGTCAACTAAAATGTATCATGACTTGAAAGAAGAACATTGTGGAATTCGTGGCTCAATGTCCAAATTGTCAACAAGTAAAAGTAGAGCACCAAAAGCCCGGAGGTTATATGCAGTGTATAGAACTTCCAATTTGGAAGTGGGACATGATCAACATGGATTTTTTCACTGGTTTGCCTCGTTCATTTCGGAAGTTTGATTCTATATGGGTAATTTTTGATAGACTGACCAAATCAACGCACTTCTTACCGGTCAGACTACTTATACAGTTGAAGAATATGCGAGGTTGTATATTAAAGAGATAGTTCGTCTACATGGAGCCAATCTCTATTATATCTGATAGGGGAGCTCAATTCACTGCAAATTTCTGGAAGTCATTTATGAAGAGTTTGGGCACACAAGTAAGTTTAAGTACAACCTTTCACCCCCAAGCAGACGGTCAGACAGAGCGTACAATTCAAACACTTGAGGATATGCTGCGAGCTTATATATTGGACTTCAAAGGTACTTTGGATGATCATTTGCCATTGATCGAGTTTGCATACAACAATAGCTACCATTCAAGTATTAAAATGGCACCTTATGAAGCTTTATATGGTAGAAAATGTAGATCCCCAATTGGCTGGTTCGAAATAGGTGAAACTGCCTTATTTGGGCCAGATCTTGTTCATCAAGCTATGAAAAAAGTCAAAGCGATACAATAGCGGCTAGAAACAACTCAAAGTCGACATAAATCATATGCGGATGTTAGAAGGAGAGGACTAGAATTTTCTATAGGGGATTGGGGGTTCTTGAAGGTGTCACCAATGAAACGGGTAATGAGGCAATTTGGTAAAAAGGGAAAGTTGAGTCCACGCTATATAGGGCCATATAAGGTTATCCGAAGAATTGGCCAAGTTGCGTATGAGTTAGAGTTACCTCAAGTGCTTTCAACCGTTGATCGGGTGTTTCATGTCTCAATGCTTCGAAAATGCGTAGGTGACCCATCTCGTATTACTCCTACTAAAGATGTACAGGTTACGAGAGATCTCACTTATGAAGAAGTACCCATTGTTATTCTGGATAGACAAGTTAGGAAGTTAAGAAATAAAGAAGTAACTTCTGTAAAAGTATTATGGAGGAACCAACAAGTAGAAGAAGTTACATGGGAAGCAGAAGAAGCAATGGAATTGAAGTATCCTCATCTCTTTCAGATCGATGAGAAGAATGAAAATGCGTAGTTGAGGCGTTGACAAGTATAAGTCTATATGTATTATGTGATTATTAGTAGTACTAACTTAGGCTTGAACCTGTTTGGGCTGGATAACCATGCTAACAATCGAGGACGAATGTTTTAAAGGGGGAAGGATGTAACAGCCCGTATTACGCATATGCTTGTTATATTCTTGTGATACGTGACATAGTCTTATAGTATAGGTGAGGGACCATGATTCTTATATGATTAGTGTTGGTTTAAACTATCTCGGAAGGTGATGTGATGCCTTGCATGTTTCAACATATGTACTGCAAGTTAACTCCAACGAGAGTATTTAAAGAGACAGTAAGGTAGTAATTGAGCTTAAAGTTGGAAGTTAAGGGCTAAGTTAAAGCAAAAGAGATTAATATTTAGAAAATGGAATAAAATAAGAGATGCTTGCTTGACTTAACTAAGCTAGCAGGTGACAAGTAGGTGCATCACCTACTTTGACTTATTGACCAGTCCAAAGGCCCAAGTATGGATCTAGTTTAGAAGGTCAAGGTTTATGGATCAGATTTGGGCCTATGCTAATGGACTCACTTGAGGCCCAAACTAAGTTAAATAAAAGGAAAATGAAATTTATGCCTAGCAGCCAAATCTGTCAAGGCCCAATATTTAAGCCCAAGTGAAAGCAAGTAGGTGCATCACCTAGTTTGACCTTTTGAGCTGTTTGATGTGTACATAAGCAGGTGCATCACCTACTTGACCAATTAGTGGCTGAAAATGAAGCTTTCTAGAGGATATTCTTAAAGGTGAAGAAAGCTCAATATAAGATATATTGGCTGCTATTCTCACTCATTTTAACACACAATATTGATGATTAACTTCATCTCTGTCTCTCTCTTTTCTCTTAAGGATTAAAACAACAGCCTTAAAGTTCTTCTAGGGTTTTTGAAGAAACCCTCATCTATACAAGACAAGGTAAGTGAAAACACTTATGGATTTAGCTTAATTCTCCCATGGATGATTAGAAAAACATGTTATTCATGCTCAAGTATAAGTATAAAGGCATAATATTTTCAGAAGCTACTGCTCACTTCCTTGGTTATTAAGATACTTTTCTCTTCTTCTTTGGTTTAAGTGTAAAGGGAAGTTCAAGTTCTTGAAGATTCCAAGTTAAAAGGGAAAGTTGCATAAATTAAGGTAAGGTGACTACTTTTTTTTTGTCCTCCCTATGTATGAGTGAGGAATTATGGGTGTGCTGTCATAAATGTAACATCCCGTATTCTCCGTGTACTAGTCCTATTTATATAATGCTTATAAATTGCCTTGTGGTATAGTTATGGACTCAGTTTCCTATGTAACTAGTGACAATGGAATAAGTTTAAAGTGAACTACCCATAGATGTTGATGCGACCCGATTAAGTTGACGTCGACAGAAGTATTTAAACTCGAGATGGTAATGTGGTAATTGAGCTTAAAGTTGAAAGTTAAGTGCTAAGTTAAAGAAAATGAGATTAATATTTAAAAAATGGAATAAAATAAGTGAGCTGCTTGCTTGACTTAACTAAGCTAGTAGGTGCATCACCTACTTTGACTAATTGACCAGTCCAAAGGACCAAGTAGGTGCATCACCTACTTGAGCTATATGGATCTAGTTAAAAAGGTCAAGGTTTATGGATCAGATTTGGGCCTATGTTAATAGACTTACTTGAGGCCTAACCTAAGTTAAATAAAATGAAAATGAAATTAAAGCCCAGCAGCCAAATCTGCCAAGGCCCAATATATTTAAGCCCAAGTGAAAGCAAGTAGGTGCATCACCTAGTTTGACCTTTTGAGTTACTTGATGTGTACATAAGCAGGTGCATCACCTACTTGACCAATTAGTGGCTGAAAATGGACCAAAAAAAGAGAGGTTCTAGAGGATATTCTTAAAGGTGAAGAAAGCTCAATATAAGATATATTGGCTGCTATTCTCACTCATTTTTAACACACAATATTGAGAATTAACTCCAGCTCTCTCTCTCTCTCTCTTTTCTCTTAAGTATTAAAACAGCAGTCTTAAAGTTCCTTCTAGGGTTCTTGAAGAAATCCTCATATCTGCAAACCAATGTAAGAGAAACACTTATGGATTTAGCTTAATTCTCCCATGGAAGACTAGAAAACATGTTATTCATACTCAATTATAAATAGAAGGCAGAAGTTCCCACAAGCTACTGCTCACTTTCCTTAATTATTAAGATACTTTTCTCTTCTTTTTTGGTTTAAGTGTGAAGGGAAGTTGAAGTTCTAGAGAAATTCAAGTTATAAGGAGAAGTTGTAGAAATAGAGGTAAGGTGACTGCTCCATGTTCTTCCTCCTCATGTATGAGTTTGAGTGAGGAATTATGGGTGTGCTATCATAAAAGAACTCAAGGGGGTGGTGAGTTCAATAATTGGTTGTATGATAAAGAATATTTGAGGCTGTTTTATGTGTATTATGGTTGGTGCAGCTTGTGTAATCTTGGAAAAGGATATACAATGTATGTATTGGGCAGAGAAGGAGGGGGTGGTGATACACATTATTTTAAGGGCTGTATGGGCTCATTATCCGTCAATGTTAGCTACTGTTTTACGGGGCTCACAGTGTGATAGCTGCTAATTTTAATTTATCATTACTTATATTGTAGATTAAAAACCTAAATGGGGAGGCTGAATCGTGATAGCTGTATTGGTTAGAGGATAAGGTATGTAAGGCTATTCGATTTCCTATTTCTTTGGCATGAATCCAACACTTGTATTACAAAGTAAGCTTTCTAAGTGTCCTTGGTAGTGATTGATTAAAGTGAGTACTCTAATATCGTCAAAGTACCCTTGCACGTATTCCCCTTATATAAATCAAAATGATCTTAGATTACCTATGGTACATATGTTTATATGTTGGATATACAATCTGCCCATCAACTTGCTTCAATTGTCTATTCCATCATATATGTCATCTTTCCACATGTTCATATGTTCCCTTTATTGGTTATTACTCCGATTGTGTTAGAATATAATGTTACCTCACATCTTCCCTACTTGCTCTATGGTACATTTTATATGTACTTACTTGGAATATGTATCCGTCCTAAAGTTGAATCTGCCCACGTTCTCCATTAGATTCACATTCATGTATACCTTGTATTTGATATTAGTTAGTGAGTATTTGGCTATCATATAGAGTTCAAATCTCTTGGCTGAATATTAAATGTCTTCACTTGATATGTGCTTCAATTTGAGATGTCAAAATGCTTACTGAGTCATATAAGCTCCTAAGTATTAAACGTTCATGTCACATTTGCTTCCCATTTTCATTGTTATTATCGTAAGTCCATATTCATATGTCTTCTACTACTGGTCCATAGTTCCAAATCTCAACAATGATTATGACCACCAAAAAGCTATCTCTAAAGAGTTATGATCATCAAAAGAACAATTTTCAAAGAGTTATGAACATCAAAACAACAATATAAAAGATTAAAGAATCTAAGTGAAGCAATCTGTATAATTATGGGTGGCAGCCCAGGGGCAAATGACTAGCATGGGTCGATCCCAATTGGTATAGAAGGGTGGCAGCTCAGGAGAGAAAGCCTAGTATGGGCCGATCCCAATTGGTATAAGAGGGTGGCAGCTCAGGGGAGAAAGCCTAGCATGGGCCGATCCCAGTTTGTGGAATTAAGAGGACAGTATCCCAGGGGTTAAAATGCCTAGAATGGGTCATCCTCTTCTACCGCTGATCAGCTGGTCATTTGTATCATATGTCTTATAAATATTATAATGCAAAGAAAAGTAAAGAAAAGAATGTAACATACATGATTCCACATGTATAAGCAAAGGTGGTCTCTAATCCTTATCTATTGGTATTTGGTTTCACTTGAGATCTCATTTTACATATGGTTGTATTATGCCTTACATATTCAGTACATTCTTTCGTACTGACGTCCCTTATTGGGGACGTTGTATTTCATGTTGCAGGTACATGTACTCAACTAGTAGATCTCCCCAATAAAAGCACATGATACTCAATGGTTGTTGGTGAGCTCTAGGTTGATTCGGGGATTTACTGAGTCTTTACTATGCGTATTTCATAGTGGTACAGTCATGGATTCTGTAGAGGCTTTGTAGACATTGTAAAGCTATCATCTGAATTCATAGTTTCACTTGTCACATGTATCGGTTCAACTAGTCAACATGTGTTGTATATGAAACTTCATTAGTAAATATATCTGCATAGTAGTAGTTTACTTTCTTATCATAGGTGACTTGTAAAACATATGTTCATATGGTACTTGTCTGCCTCACTAGGGTTGGGTGTGACAAAAGTGATATCAGAGCAGTTCGTCCTAGGGAGTCTACAAAGCCGTGTCTAATAGAGTCTTACTTATGAATGTGCTACACGCCACATTTATAATTAGGGGGCTGCTTGGACATTTAGCAAAATTTACCTTCCTTCGTAATCCAGATCATGCGATAGAGCGAAGTTAAGAATTCAGTTTCCACTTTCACACGATCATGCTATTCATATTATGCTTACGATGGTTAAGGTTAACGGTAGCTAAAATGTCAACATGCAATCTACAAAAAAGAATCTGAAGTTATCAAAATTTAGACTACATTGAGCTCATTTTATTTGACTGTCCCACTCCACAAGGTATGTAAAGGCTTTTATGTTATACGCATTTTAAGTTGCATTTTTACCTTTTGTATAACGTTGGTTCAATTGAGAAAGATATAGTATGGTTATCCATATATGAGCTGTAGCATTTCTAAACACATCTTCTTAGGAGGATGTATCCAACTCTTGGGTTCTATATTTCCTCCATATTTATAGGATCTATTCCTACAGAGGACACTTGTTCTTAGTCTGTGATATACATAGAATTTTCAGCATTACACATGTTCTCGAAATTGATGATGTTGAACTAGTTTTTTCTTCGGAAGAGGGCAGTGGACAATCTGATAGTGGATGTATCAGTGCAAAAGTGTTACTATAGATACCCCTAATTGGCTGACAAGGACCAAATTCTCACCATATATCATCCCGAATATGTTAATATTTGGCTTTATATGGTATGTGCCAACAACCCCGAATAAGTACTAATAACATTTGTATTCTTTTCATGGTTATAAAACTTAGGGATAAGTGTGCCAATTTCTGCAAATGATATATGTATGGTAGTTCCTATTATGATCTATGTTTTGGCTATGGAGGATTAGTATGCAACTAAAGGGTAAGGTTAACAAAAGGAAAAAACATTGATTGGTTAGACCTAAGTTGTGATTAGTCAGGTTGTACATAGTGGGGTTAGATTACATGAAGCTACTAGTTTCGATTAAAAGGTACTTGTTAGATAGGAAGCATGTGAGAATGAAGCTTGAATTACACGGGCCGAATATGTACGTACAGCTTCTCGTTAGAAAGAGATGGGATATGTCAAATTCCCTAAATATAGGAGTAGGGGTGATATGAGGATGCTATAGAGGAGTAAGATAGGTGATTATGAAAGAGAGGTTGCTAACTGTATGAGGCAATAAAAAGGTATCAACTCTTCAATCCTAACGAGTTATAATGGTGCACCGAGAACAACTTTGTGAACCTTTGTTAGACAGAGACGTCATTTTATTATTGATTCAAGTCTTGATATTTGGTCTTGATAACAACAAGAAAAAAAAGAGGGAAATAGAAAGGTTACCTTGTGATAGCATCCAAGGAAACTCTACTCCATTGAAGGACAAGGATGAAGCTTTAGAAACTCCAAGGAGGCCCATAACAAGATCTCAAACCAAGGAGTTCAATGATAAGCTCAATGGGCTTCACTCGCTGATCCAAAGGTGTCTTATTGGGGAAGAAGAGCTCAAGCCCAAGGGAGAGGAATTGTCCAAATGCTACAATTATTTGGTGGCCCAAATTCAAGCCCAAGATGAGGAATTTTAAGGTCCAATTTCGTGCAAATAAGGTCAAGAAGAGTCCAAGAATCAGCCACAACAAGAGTTGCTTTCTGCCCAAGTTTTGAGAGAAGACTAGTAAAACTTTCCAAGATTGTCAAGATTCTTTTCCTAGTTGGGATTTACCTTATTTATTTATTTATTTATATATAGGTTATTAATATTTTTCTTAGTCTATTTATGGTCTCCTAACTACCATTTAATGCTTTCCTAGAAGTACTAAATTTGTTCCTAGTTAGGTTACTTTATTTCCTTTCTAGAGTAGGATTCCTTGTAATTGTCTTTCTAGGGTTCCTTGGACGTTTTTTCCCCTTCAACTATATATAGGAGTCCTTTTCATTCATTAAAGACAATTTTAGATTGATGTTAATAATATTGGAGTGAGTTCTTTGAACCTTTACTAGTTTCATATTTTAAGGTATAAAGTAACTCTCTCTTGTGATATCTTTGGTTTCTTTTTGGTATTCTTTAGAAGGTGATTAGTTTCTACATACTAATTATTGTCTTTAGTTACTCATAAAATGGTCAAGATCCGAATCTATCGTTTTTGATTCATTTTCTCAAGTAAAGGCGTTAGATTTCTTCCATAAATCTATACGTTGTTACTTGGATCTTTTCAAGGCCTTAGAACATCTAATCCTTGGAAATTCGTGGATCTTTCCTTCGAATTTCCCATATCTTTAGTTAGTTTTTTTTGTTTCTTTTCTTTGTGCTTCCGCATTCTAATATTCAATTCTCTATTTGTGATCTCCCTTAACCTTGTTATTATCAAGTGGTATCAGAGCGGTTCTATCAAGATTCCGTTCTTGATAAATCTTGGGATTTCTTCTTAGAGAAAAAAAAAAAACAAACTATAGCGTGAACAGTATCGTCGTAAAAAAATAATAATTTACATTAGCGTGAACAGTAGCGTGAACAGAAAAAAAAAGTTATAACTTGCTCTCTAAGAAATCTGATTACTTGTCCTCCAAGAAATTTGATTACTTGATACCCAAGAAAGTTTATTACTTGCTATTCAAGAAATCTTATTACTTGCTCTCCAAGTTTTGCATTAATGTGTTTCCAAGCAAGAAGGTTGCAAGAAGAGGGGATTCTAGACCTTTAAGAATAAGAGGAATTTTTTTTTCTTGTTCTTATAATTCTAAAATAAGTTCCTGTTTATTCGTGTTTTGTTTCAACTAAATCCTACTTGTTCTAGGACTAGTTCTTTACTTTCTTTTTGTACCCCAATATTCCATACTTTATTACTACGAACTTGATACACGTTTTGGTTTAATTATAAATCTACAAAGTATTCTCGTTCAAAGGTTATTTTGAGTGGACAAAGGCAAGTGTGGGTGAGTTTAAAAGAGGGTAAAAGCCATATTAAAAGTGTGATACTTGATCATTTATTCTTTTTTTTAGATGTCTAATTCAGGTGGTGATGAGGAAAGGGCTCGTTTAGAAGCCGAGGTCAAAGGAAGGAACGACTTCACCCTTCAAGCTATGCACCAACAATTTGAGAGATGGACCCTTCAATTTCAAGAGATGAGGGATATGATTATCGAGCAGAATGACACCATAGCTACAATTAGGAAGGAGAATAATGTTGTACCCCCAAATAATATTAGACCCCAAGTTAGAAGGAATGTACCCCATATCCCTTTTGTAAATCCTGAATATGATAATGATGATTTTGATGTTGAATTTAATCTAGAAAGAAGAGATAGGAGGGGACAAAGAGGTAGAGTAGAAGATGATAATATAAATAGTATAAAGATGAAGATGCCATCTTTCAAGGGGACAAGTGATCCAGACTTGTACCTTGATTGGGAGAGACGAGTTGAGGCCATCTTTGATTGCCATAACTACTCTGAGCGTAAGAAAGTTAAACTTGATGTTGTTGAGTTTTCTAATTATGCTGCTTCTTGGTGGAAAAAGCTTGCTAGGGACGGATTGCAAGAGGAGCTACCACCTATTGCTACGTGGGCAGAGATGAAGAGGGTAATGAGGAAGCGATTTATTCCATCATACTTCCAAAGAGATCTACAATCTCGCCTTCAACACTTGAAGCAAAGTTCCATGTCGAAGGGTGAGTACTTCAAAAGCATGGATATGGCTATGATCCAAGCTAACTGCATGGAGGAAGAAGAGGCTACAATAGCTAGATTTTTAAATGGTTTAAATACAGAAATAGCTAATGTAGTAGAGATACAACAATATGTAACTTTAGCTGAGTTAGTTGATTTTTCTGTAAAAGTTGAAAAACAAATTGAGAAAAAGCAGCAAAATAACTCATGGAGAAGTCGACCAAACACTATCTCTAAGAAGCCATGGTCAACTCAAGAGGGGAAAGCTCCTTCCAAACCTCAAGATGATAGAGGTAAAGGTAAAGTTGAGGAGGGAGGTAAAACCTTTAATCCTAAATCTTCTAAACCTTCAAGTTCTATTCAATGTCACAAATGTCATGGAAGGGGGCATATGATGCATGAATGTCCAAGTAGAAGAAACATCCTACTTAGAGAGAATGGAGAATATGAGAGTGAAAAAAGTGAGGGGGAAGAAGAGGAGGGAGAAGGTGTAAGTGAGGAAGATGATTTGGAATTGCCTAATGATGGTATAATTGGGGTGGTTAGGAGAATTATGACTATCAATTTGGGTAGTGTTGATGAAGGGCAGAGAGAGAATTTGTTTCATACTAGGTGTGGGATAAAAGGGAAGACTTATTCTATGATTATTGATGGGGGAAGTTGTGCAAATGTGGTGAGTTCATACTTGGTGGATAAACTAGGAATTGCATGCATGAAGCGCTCTACCCCATATAGGCTCCAATGGTTGAATGATTGTGGAGAAGTAAAAGTAAACAAACAATGCATGATTTCATTCAATGTTGGTAGGTATGAAGATGAGATTCTTTGTGATGTAGTTCCAATGCAAGCATGTCACGTTTTACTTGACCGACCTTGACAGTATGATAGGGATACTACTCATCATGGGAGAAAGAATAGGTATAGTCTTCTGCATAATGGTAAGAAGTATACTCTTGCACCATTATCTCCTTCTCAAGTGTTTGAAGATCAAAAACGATTGAGGGAAACAATGGGAAAACAAAAGGGAGAGGTAAAAAGTGAGCTTGAGGGAAAAGAAAAAGGCCAAGAGATAGAAAAAAAGAGAGATGGCCGAGAGAAAGAGAGAGAGGGCAGCGATCTAAGTAAAGAGGTAAAAGAGGGTGTGAGTAAAAAAATAAAATGTTTTGGTGAGAGGAAAGAGGCTAAGGAAAAGAAAAATGAGAGCCTTTATATAAAAGCCAAAGAGTGTTTGAATGCTAGGAGAGAGGGACTGCCCATAATACTACTTACTTACAAAGAAGTATTGATTAATTTTGAACAACTAACTCCTTCTTTGCCAAATAGTGTTTCTTCTCTTTTACAGAATTTTAAAGATGTTTTTCCTGATGACACTCCAAAGGGATTTCCACCTTTGAGAGGGATTGAGCACCAAATTGACTTTGTGCCTGGGTCTCAACTTCCTAATAGGCCTGCCTATAGGAGCGATCCTGAAGAGACCGAAGAATTACAAAGGCAAGTTGAAGAATTGCTTGAAAAGGGATTTGTTCGAGAGAGTATGAGCCCATGCTCTGTTCCAGTCCTATTGGTCCCCAAAAAGGATGGAACATGGAGGATGTGTGTAGATTGTCGAGCCATCAACAAGATAACGGTAAAGTATCGCCATCCTATCCCTCGTCTTGATGACATGTTGGACCAGCTGTATGGTTCGAAAATCTTTTCTAAAATTGATCTAAAGAGTGGTTACCATCAGATTCGTATGAATCTTGGAGATGAATGGAAAACTGCTTTTAAGACCAAATATGGACTTTATGAGTGGTTAGTTATGCCCTTTGGGTTGACTAATGCACCAAGCACTTTTATGAGACTAATGAATCATGTTTTTAAAGATTTCCATGGAAAATTCATTGTGGTGTATTTTGATGACATCTTGATCTTTTCTCAAAATCTGGATGAACACCTAGAGCACTTAAAACAAGTTTTTGAAGTTCTTAGAAATCAGCGCTTATTTGCTAATCTCAAAAAGTATACTTTCTGTGTGGATCGTGTGGTTTTCTTAGGTTTTGTGGTCAGTTCTAAGGGAGTTGAAGTAGATGATGAGAAAATCAAGGCAATAAAAGAATGGCCTAAACCTAATAGTGTAACTGAAGTTAGGAGTTTTCATGGACTTGCTAGTTTTTATAGGAGGTTTGTGCGAGACTTTAGCACCGTTGCTGATCCTTTAACTGAAGTTATTAAAAAAGATAAGGTTTTTACATGGGGAAAGGAACAAGAGGATGCATTTAACTTGCTGAACGATAAATTGTGTTCTGCTCCTCTTTTGCAATTGCCTGATTTTTCTAAGTCTTTTGAAGTTGAGTGTGATGCCTCTGGTAAGGGCATTGGTTCAGTTTTGATGCAAGACTCCAAGCCAATTGCCTACTTTAGTGAAAAACTAAGTGGAGCAACGTTGAACTACTCAACTTATGATAAGGAGCTATATGCCTTGGTAAGGGCGTTAGCTACATGGCAGCACTACTTGTGGCCTCGAGAATTCGTGGTCAAGACTGATCATGAGTCATTAAAATACTTGAAGAGCCAAGGTAAATGATAACAGCAAGGTTAAGGGAGATCACAAATAGAGAATTAAATATTAGAATGCGGAAGCACAAAGAAAAGAAACAAAAAAACTAAATAAAGATATGGGAAATTCGAAGGAAAGATCCACGAATTTCCAAAGATTAGATGTTCTAAGGCCTTGAAAAGATCCAAGTAACAACGTATAGATTTATGGAAGAAATCTAACGCCTTTACTTGAGAAAACGAATCAAAACGATAGATTCGGATCTTGACCGCTTTATGAGTAACTAAAGACAATAATTAGTATGTAGAAACTAATCACCTTCTAAAGAATACCAAAAAGAAACCAAAGATATCACAAGAAGAAGTTACTTTATACCTTAAACTATGAAACTAGTAAAGGTTTAAAGATAAATTCTCAAAGAACAAGTCACAAAGGTTCAAAGAACTCTCCCAAATATTATTAATATCAATCTAAATTGTCTTTAATGAATGAAAAGGACTCCTATATATAGGAGAAGGGAAAAACGTCCAAGAAGCCAAACCCTAAAAAAACAATTACAAGGAATCCTACTCTAGAAAGGAAATAAAGTAACCTAACTAGGAACAAATTTAGTACTTCTAGGAAAGCATTAAATGGTACTTAGGAGACCATAAATAGACTAAGGAAAATATTAATAACCTATATATAAATAAATAAATAAGGTAAATCCCAACTAGGAAAAGAATCTTGACAATCTTGGAAAGTTTGACTAGTCTTCTCTCAAAACTTGGGCAGAAAGCAACTCTTGTTGTGGCTGATTCTTGGACTCTTCTTGACCTTTTTTGCACGAAATTGGACCTTAAAATTCCTCATCTTGGGCTTGAATTTGGGCCACCAAATAATTGTAGCATTTGGACAATTCCTCTCCCTTGGGCTTGAGCTCTTCTTCCCCAATAAGAAACCTTTGGATCAGCGATTGAAGCCCATTGAGCTTATCATTGAACTCCTTGGTTTGAGATCTTGTTATGGGCCTCCTTGGAGTTTCTAAAGCGTCATCCTTGTCCTTCAATGGAGTAGAGCTTCCTTGGATGCTATCATTCCCCTTTTCTTGAAGAGAATTCGTCCTCGAATTCAAATCTGCATCAAAATGGGAAAGATCAGAAACATTAAAAGTAGCACTAACTTGGAACTCACCAGGAAGATCAAGTTTATAAGCATTGTCTCCAATCCTTTCAAGGACTTTGTATGGCCCACTTCCTCTAGGATCTAGTTTGGTCTTTCCTTTCGCATATGCACCCAAACCAAGTCACCAGGTTTAAAAACAACATATTTTCTGCCCTTATTCCTTGGCAATGCAACTTCCTTGTTCTTCTTTTCAATTGCAAGCCTTGTTTGTTCATGAATTTTCTTCATCATATCAGCCTTCTTCTTACCATCAAGATTAGCAAAATCATTAGTAGGCAAAGGCAATAAATCAAGGGGGGTAAGGGGGTTGAATCCATATACAACTTCAAAAGGAGTCTTACCAGTAGAAGAATAGAAGGTCCTATTATAAGCAAATTCTACAATAGGTAAGTAATCTTCCCAAGAAGTCAACTTTCCTTTCAAAATAGCCCTCAACATGTTCCCTAAAGTTCTATTAACCACTTCCGTTTGCCCGTCCGTTTGTGGGTGACAAGATGTAGAAAATAGCAATTTAGTTCCCAACTTTCCCCAAAGAATTCTCCAAAAGTGACTTAAGAACTTGGCATCCCTATCACTAACAATAGTTCTAGGTATTCCATGCAATTTAACCACTTCCTTTACAAACAAGTCAGCCACATGAGATGCATCATTAGTCTTTTTACATGGGATAAAACGAGCCATTTTAGAAAATCTATCTACTACCACAAATATACTATCCTTACCATACTTAGTCCTTGGCAGCCCCAATATGAAATCCATAGAAATATCAATCCAAGGGGAATTAGAAACAGGTAAAGGAGTATAAAGACCATGCGGCAATGTTCTAGACTTAGCCTGTTTACATTCAAGACAATAAGAACACACTTTTTCAACATCCTTTCTCATGCTAGGCCAATAAAAATGTTCAGAAAGTATTTCCAGTGTTTTGGGTACACCAAAATGTCCCATTAGCCCTCCACAATGTGCTTCCCTAACAAATAGTTCACGCAACGAGCAGTTAGGAACACATAATTTATTTTCCTTGAATAGAAATTCATCTTGAAGATTAAATTTCTCAAAAGGACCTAACTTACATTCAGCAAAAATCTCACCAAAATCAGAATCATTAGCATAGAGGAACTTGATTTGGTCAAAACCCAATAACTTTGAAGTAAGAGTAGAGATCAAAACATACCTTCTTGAGAATGCATCAGCAACCACATTCTCCTTTCCTTGTTTGTAAGCAATTACATAAGGAAAAGTTTCAATAAACTCTACCCATTTAGCATGCCTACGACTAAGTTTACCTTGGCTCTTCAAGTATTTTAATGACTCATGATCAGTCTTGACCACAAATTCTCGAGGCCACAAGTAGTGCTGCCATGTAGCTAACGCCCTCACCAAGGCATATAGCTCCTTATCATAAGTTGAGTAGTTCAATGTTGCTCCACTTAGCTTTTCACTAAAGTAGGCAATTGGCTTGGAGTCTTGCATCAAAACTGCACCTATGCCCTTACCAGAGGCATCACACTCAACTTCAAAAGACTTAGAAAAATCAGGCAATTGCAAAAGAGGCGCAGAACACAATTTATCCTTCAGCAAGTTAAATGCATCATCTTGTTCCTTTCCCCATGTAAAAACCTTATCTTTTTTAATAACTTCAGTTAAAGGAGCAGCAATGGTGCTAAAGTCTCGCACAAACCTCCTATAAAAACTAGCAAGTCCATGAAAACTCCTAACTTCAGTTACACTATTAGGTTTAGGCCATTCTTTTATTGCCTTGATTTTCTCATCATCTACTTCAACTCCCTTAGAACTGACCACAAAACCTAAGAAAACCACACGATCCACACAGAAAGTACACTTTTTGAGATTAGCAAATAAGCGCTGATTTCTAAGAACTTCAAAAACTTGTTTTAAGTGCTCTAGGTGTTCATCCAGATTTTGAGAAAAGATCAAGATGTCATCAAAATACACCACAATAAATTTTCCATGGAAATCTTTAAAAACATGATTCATTAGTCTCATAAAAGTGCTTGGTGCATTAGTCAAGCCAAAGGGCATAACTAACCACTCATAAAGTCCATATTTGGTCTTAAAAGCAGTTTTCCATTCATCTCCAGGATTCATACGAATCTGATGGTAACCACTCTTTAGATCAATTTTAGAAAAGATTTTGGAACCATACAGTTGGTCCAACCTGTCATCAAGACGAGGGATAGGATGGCGATACTTTACCGTTATCTTGTTGATGGCTCGACAATCTACACACATCCTCCATGTTCCATCCTTTTTGGGGACCAATAGGACTGGAACAGAGCATGGGCTCATACTCTCTCGAACAAATCCCTTTACAAGCAATTCTTCAACTTGCCGTTGTAATTCTTTGGTCTCTTCAGGATTGCTCCTATAGGCAGGCCTATTAGGAAGTTGAGACCCAGGCACAAAGTCTATTTGGTGCTCAATCCCTCTCAAAGGTGGCAATCCCTTTGGAGTGTCATCAGGAAAAACATCTTCAAAATTCTGCAAAAGAGAAGAAACACTATTTGGCAAAGGAGTTAGTTGTTCAAAATTAATCAATACTTCTTTGTAAGTAAGTAGTATTATGGGCAGTCCCTCTCTCCTAGCATTCAAACACTCTTTGGCTTTTATATAAAGGCTCTCATTTTTCTTTTCCTTAGCCTCTTTCCTCTCACCAAAACATTTTATTTTTTTACTCACACCGTCTTTTACCTCTTTACTTAGATCGCTGCCCTCTCTCTCTTTATCTCGGCCATCTCTCTTTTTTTCTATCTCTTGGCCATTTTCTTTTCCCTCAAGCTCACTTTTTACCTCTCCCTTTTGTTTTCCCATTGTTTCCCTCAATCGTTTTTGATCTTCAAACACTTGAGAAGGAGATAATGGTGCAAGAGTATACTTCTTACCATTATGCAGAAGACTATACCTATTCTTTCTCCCATGATGAGTAGTATCCCTATCATACTGCCAAGGTCGGCCAAGTAAAACATGACATGCTTGCATTGGAACTACATCACAAAGAATCTCATCTTCATACCTACCAACATTGAATGAAATCATGCATTGTTTGTTTACTTTTACTTCTCCACAATCATTCAACCATTGGAGCCTATATGGGGTAGAGCGCTTCATGCATGCAATTCCTAGTTTATCCACCAAGTATGAACTCACCACATTTGCACAACTTCCCCCATCAATAATCATAGAATAAGTCTTTCCTTTTATCCCACACCTAGTATGAAACAAATTCTCTCTCTGCCCTTCATCAACACTACCCAAATTGATAGTCATAATTCTCCTAACCACCCCAATTATACCATCATTAGGCAGTTCCAAATCATCTTCCTCACTTACACCTTCTCCCTCTTCTTCTTCCCCCTCACTTTTTTCACTCTCATATTCTCCATTCTCTCTAAGTAGGATGTTTCTTCTACTTGGACATTCATGCATCATATGCCCCCTTCCATGACATTTGTGACATTGAATAGAAGTTGAAGGTTTAGAAGATTTAGGATTAAAGGTTTTACCTCCCTCATATCTCGAATGATGTGCTTCCGTCATAATCATGTTTCTTAATTCATCTACAATAGGTATACACAATCTGTTTTGACATTGAAGTACTCCCTCTTGCGTAAGCTCAAATGCCTTTGTCATACCCTGTTGTACATTCTCCTTAAGCTTTATTAGAATAAGATCAGTGTACTGCTTCTCTTTCACTTCCACTACTAATGAGGATTCTGCCACATTTTGCACAATAACCCCTTGAAAGCTTCTTTCACATGCATCACTCCATTGAAACTTGGTTTCTTTGTATGTTAGCTTTTTTAAGGGTGAAGCAATGGAAGAGAATCCTTCAACGAACCTTCTGTAATAACCTACCAATCCAAGAACAATACGGATCTCCGTAGGCGTTGTAGATCTTGGCCAGTTTTTCACGGCCTCTATCTTCTGGTTATCAACACTTATTCCTTCATCGGATACAATATGACCTAAGAATGCCATAGATTTCAGCCAGAACTCACATTTAGAGAACTTTGCATACAACTTACGATCATAAAGAATTAGTAAAATCTGTCGCAAGTGATTAGCATGGTCATCTTCCGATCTTAAATACACCAAAATGTCATCTATGAATACTATCACGAACACATCTAGAAAATGGCTTGAACACCCTATTCATCAAATCCATAAAAGTTGTTGGTGCATTTGTTAGCCCGAATGACATGACTAACTCAAAATGACCATACCGTGTCCGAAAGCTGTCTTGGGAATATCCTTATCTTTCACCCTTACTTGGTGATAACCCAACCTCAAGTCGATCTTTGAAAAACACTTAGCACCTTGTAACTGATCAAACAAATCATCAATTCTCACGAGGGGATATTTGTTCTTAATCGTTACCTTATTCAACTGCCGGTAGTCAATACACATTCTTAACGAGCTATCTTTCTTACGTACAAACAAAACTGGTGCTCCCCATAGGGACATACTAGGCCTTAAGAATCCTTTTTCTAGTAGGTCTTTTAATTGCTCCTTCAACTCCCGTAATTCTGCTGGGGCCATTCTATATGGAGGGATGGAGTAATGGTCTTCAGCTGGCCTAATGAGCATCTTTCCCCTTCATAGCTCCTTGGAACCCTAGCCAAAGGGCTTTGGCGAGTCGCTGAAGTGTCCTTCAGCTAGCCGAATGGAGCACATTCTTCACTTGCTCCTCCTCACTTTGTTAGGCCTCCCATGCTCCAAGCTATCATCCAAGCATGGTGTTGCCCAACTCGGAGCTCCTTCAAGGTGCATATGTTCCCATGCAAGGCATGGAACTCCCATCTTGGCATCCATACATGCCAAACAACCTCCACCCTTGTGAACACTCCATCAAAGCATTCAAGTTCATGAATAGATAGGCTTGATGTAATCCATTTTACATCATTCTCCCTTTCTTGAAAAGGATTCGTCCTCGAATACATACCTTGCAAAACCATAGGGGAAGTAAACAAGAACAAGATCCTCATGGCATGAGGGTTAACACTAGCAAAAACAATTTCATCACCATGCCAATGATGTACAAATTTAACATATAACCAAGCATCACAGATATTAACCATGGGTTTGTAACCCATCAAAGCAATAAATACTTGGTTAAGTGAGAAACATTGGCAAAGGGGTAGAAACCAATACACTTAAACAACCTCATAAGTAAGCCCTCATTGGTCCCACATTCAAACAAGCACAAGGCCTCCCTTATGTCAAGTATTACATGAATACTCTCATACCTAAGTGCGAAGGCATAAGTAGTGTTGATCCAAATTAAGACCCCATCCAATGCACTAGAGAACTTCAAGAAAGTAATTATTCCCAATTCATGAGTAGGTTCAAGCACATTAGTATTCCCCACCCAAATTGGAATACTTAAAAGTGACACCAGGGTCAAAAGGAAAAGGATTGCAAAGCATCAAGTCAAGGAGACTCTTATTTGCCCTATTGATACCACTACTAACATAAGATATGCTACCCACACAAGAATGAATATCACCATATGCAAGTAGATGGGATTGAGTCCTCGAATCTAGACCTTGTAAAACCATGTAGATCATAAGCAAGAAACTTATCTGATAACAACATGGATAGCATGGATCGCGTAAAAGCATTAGAGGAGCTTGATGGACACAAAATCAAGAAGTACAATGTGTGGAAGGTCCATCTAAGTGAAGAGAAAGAAGAAAGAGGCCATTTGTGCAAATGGTCATCTCATAATTTCAAGAATTCACAAAAGAAGACAACCAAACAAGGCTCTTACCTCATTAAGGGTAAAATTGTCAAATAAGTGTCTTCTTTATTTTATTAGTATAAATAGTAGTCTCTTTTATTTTGGAAGGGGGAGACTATATGGATTTTGAATGTGAAATGAACAAACTCTTTCAAGAGTGTAGTTTAAGGGTGGAATCCCTTTAGGATAGTCTGGCTTAGTGTAGCTTAATCTAGATTAGTGATGGGTGGATTCTCATTGTTGTTTTAGAACTTCTTTAACATTGATTTCACTTGAGATTGCTCATTTATGGTTTTCAATGTGAGTTGTTTCTTTTCGAATATAAGTTTCTCTTCTTCCTTGGTTGATTGTTTATTCAATTGCCTTTCTTTCTTCTCTTCTTATCTCTTATTTCTCATCTATCTTACTTTTTGTGTTGTTTCTTTCCCCATTTGATTTCAATTGGTTTCATCCCTAATTGGAACCCTTATCATTTGGTATCAAGAGCCTAGGTTTAGATTTGTTCTTACAAATCTAGTCTTGGTTTAAAAAAAAAAAGAGTCCAAAAAGAATTGTCAAAAGAAAAAAATCTGAATTTTTTTAAATTTTGATTTGTTATTTTTGACACTAGATCCTTGTTCCCTAGTGTTTTTTTTTGAGTCTAGGTTTCAATTTTTGTTCAATTTGGAGGTGTAGAAGTTAAGTTACCATTAAAGGGTTTCAAACTTTTCAAATTTTGAAAGTGGGTCTTTTGATTGAGGCGAAATTGGAGGTTAATAATTAGTGGGCTTTGTTCTCTTAGTTGAAGGGAAGAAAATCCTAAATTTTGAGCCAATTTCGAGGTTATTTGAGTGTATTGGGGTTTAGTGTGTGTTCTTGGTGGTCTATGTGTTCTTGGTATCTTCAAGTTGTTCTTGAAGAAGAAGAAAGAAGAAAGTACATTTGATCCAACTTTTCAAGTCAAAGTTGGTCAAAGGTGTTTTTTTGGGGTCCATTAGTGGAATTTTGAAAAAAAAAAAGGAAATTCGAAAAAAGAAATCCACGTGGACTGCCACGTAAGCAATCAACTGCCAACACAGCAGCCACTTCAGCACCAACTCAGTGCCACAACAGCAGCTCACTGCCAGGCCATCCCAAACATGCCACGTGGCGCGTGTGACTCAGATTCAGAGAGGAAAATGTGCAAGTATGGGGAGTTTTTTGGACCAAATGTTTTTTCTAAGTGTCCAAACTTCTTGATTCTTTTTCTATACTTTTTTCCATCAATTCCTCAACTATTTAACAACTAATTAACATCTTTAATTACTTGTTAACTATTTTTAATCATTAAATTATCCAATCAAAGCCTTACAAGTGAAGAACTTTTTAAGGCATAAAAGTTTTTCTAAGTGTCCAAATTCACTTCTTCTTCTTCCACACTTTTTTTCTTCTATTTTTCAACTATTTAACAATTAATTAACATCTTTAATTACTTTTAACTAGTTTTTAATCATCAAATCTTTTCTTTGATCCTTCAAATTAAATAACAACAAGTAATTCTTCTACTTTTGTTACTTGGTTTATTTTGAGTCCGAATATTTTTTGATACTTCTTTCTTCTACTTTTGTCATCTTGATTCGTTGATAACCTTCTTGATTCCAGTCCTTTAGATTTTTGGGATATCCTTCTTTCAAGAGTCACAAGAATCCACTCCACCACAAAGAATTAATGATCTTGTGATTTGATTGGGCAAAGGTAGTTCTCTATCAACTTTGGGAAGACACTTTAGGAAGGTGAGTGTGAGATCAAATAAGAGAGGTGTGAGGAATTTTGCCACTAACCTTGTTTGCTATGTTTTGTAGGTACCCAAGGTGATTACAAGGAAGAATGTCATCCGTAACTTTCGAATAATGTGGAGATGATATTGGTGAGTACGCTTGTAGCAATATGAGCTATGAGCATGGTGAAAATGAATTTTGGGAGGGCTATGATGGTCCTTACGAGCATGGTAATGGGGCTCTTGTTTATGATGGTGATTCTTATGAGGGATATGATGGTCCATCGGATAATGAACAACACGGTGGTGAGAACTACTACTCCGGAGATGATTTTGAGATGAATGGATCTTATCACTCTTGTGATGATGTTGAAGGGATGGAAGAACCTTATGGTGTATATCATTGTGGAGATGAAGGTTCTCATGCTACGCACCATGGTTATGATGGTGATGTGAGGTACAATTCTTTCTCTCATAGGTCTTATGAATCCTTTGAGCAGAATATAGATAGAAATAGAGGTTGTGAGGTTGAATTTACTACCTCGCCTTGTGCTACTTCCTATCCTAAGAAAGAAGGCATAGATGTTTGGGTGGGACCATTTCAAAGTCGCTGTGTGGACCATAGAAGAAGTACATTCACTACTTCTCAAAATATGCTAACTTATTCTTCTCATCCTAGTTCCAATGTTTTTTGTTCTCTGTATGGTGATGAGGTTCAAGGTAGAGGGGGAGGAACACTAAGCCATGAAATAGTAGAGTTAAGAGAATCTTTTACAATGGTGAGGCAAGATTTTGATGATTTCTTGCGGATGTTTGAAAAGGTTACGTCTATGGTATAAAAGAGGCAAGTTATTCATCATGAAGATACGCCTAAGGAGTTACCCTTGGAAGAAAAACAAGATACTCCTTGTAAGGTTGGCACTAAGGAGTTGCACATGGAAGTCAAAACACCCACTCCTTATGCACCAAAATGGAAGTTGAACTTGAAGGGATCTTCTAACCCTTCAAAAGGAATCCTTGGCACTTGTCCTAACTCCCATCAAATTGAGAGACAAAAGATTGAGAGGAGTAAGGATGTGAAAAGTGACAACTCTAGAGTGGAAAAAGGAGAGGTTGGGTGGAGTGTTGTGAGAAGGTTGTCTCTCCTAACTCATGTAACTTTACTTTCTCTAGTTGTTTGAAAACTTGTGCAGGTATCCTTGGAAGCAAGCCTAGTGAGGCACCTCAAAATGTGAAGAATCATGAGGTTCTTGAAAGCTTCCAAAATGAGAAAATGTGCTCTAATGTTGATAGCCATGGTGACGACACTTTTTCCTATGAGCTACAAGGTAACAATGCTAACGCCTACACTTTCTTGAACTTGGAACATCATTGTGTGGCTAGTAGCCCATTGAGTGTAAATAATAGCTTGTCTTTATGTGAGCATAGTGAGTCTTTACCTTGTGATGTTCTTGATAGCACTTTCCTGTGTGATGATAGTATCCTTGTTGTGAGTGATCAAGCACTTGGTCCTTTTGATGACCGAATTGACTCTTCTAGTAAGGTCAATTTGTGTCCACCTAGTGTTGGCACTTGTAGCTTGAATGAGGGTACATTGTCCTGCGATGAAAGTGATGCTACACTAGTTGATCATATTGATGTCCAAGTTGATTCTTCTAGAAAGATCAATTTGTGTCCACCTAGTGTTGGCATTAATGATTTGAATGAATCCTTAGACCATAGCACCATTTCTTGTTTTTCTCATGTGAATCTTGAGGTAGAATGTTTGTTAAAGGATAATCTCTTGTTTGATGATGACATGACTCTTGAGAGTGTGCATAGTGAAATGCCTTATAATGTTGGAAGTGTAGCTACTCTCAGCAGCTATTAATTGTTTGAGAATCCACTATGGTGTGATGACACACTTTCCAAAGATGGAAATCTCTTTTGTGAAGATGATAATACATTTATTGGAGAGGGTAGTGTTAAGATGAAAGGGACGCTTATGTGTTAAATGTTACTTCATCCTTGTGTGTTCCAATTCTTCATATGAATTGTGCTTTTTTAGTATATAAAGTTTAGGCCAAACTTGGGAACAACTTGATTGAAGTTTATTTATGTGACACCTTTCTTTACTACTTGTTTGCATATGATGATGTTAGCACTTTTGAGTGGAGTACTATGATATTGGAAGATAATGGTGCCAACCGGGTTAATAAAGGTGTGCTTGATCCATATTCATGGATTTCCTTTCCATTTGACCCCGGTAATGAGTTGAATTGTGGCATTTGTTTAGTGATGCCTGGTCAAGATGACAAGAACAATTTGGAGGAATTTGTTGGCGCCTTTCCCTATGATGGAAAGTTCTTCTTGAGGGTTTACAATTTACTTGAGGGACCTACGTTGTGCATGGGGAAGGGTAGTTTTCTAACCCCCTTTCTTTACTATCTCTTTGCGTATGATCTTGTTGATTGTGCATCTTATGTGGATAACATTTATTTGTCAAAAGAGAGGGAAGTTTATCTTAAATTCGTCATGTTGTCTTTGTGTGTTCCATCTTGTGATGTAATGAGTGCTAGGATCCTTAAACCTAGTTTTAATCTTCCATATAGGAACACCTTAGATGACCCTTATGTACATGACACATTTCTCAACTATCTCTTTGCATATGATGAGTCTCATATTTGTCTTAAATGGGCATTGCATTTCGGTCGAGGTATCATTGAGGTCTATACTTGTTTGTATGACCCCATTATGAGGACCTATTATCATTTTGACCCTGGTGAGTGTTTGAGCTTGTAGTAATGTTATATTTTGGGTGGTATTATGATTTTTGATGTGAGGAATAGCCAATTTCCTTGTTCTCCAACTGCGGGCTTAATAGTCCTGATAATAGAGGATAATTGGTTGCTCCTTGAGATTGTGTCTCCTTGGTGTAATGTTTTTTGTGCTAACCATTATACTAACCCTCATGCTATGAGGTTATATTTGTTGTTTGTCCTTTTCATGGTTTTGCAAGGTTTGGATTCGAGGACGAATCCTTTTCAAGAAGGAGAGGATGACAACAACATGGATAGCATGGATCGCGTAAAAGCATTAAAGGAGCTTGATGGACACAAAATCAAGAAGTACAATGTGCGGAAGGTCCATCTAAGTGAAGAGAAAGAAGAAAGAGGCCATTTGTACAAATGGTCATCTCATAATTTCAAGAATTCACAAAAGAAGACAACCAAACAAGGCCCTTACCTCATTAAGGGTAAAATTGTCAAATAAGTGTCTTCTTTATTTTATTAGTATAAATAGTAGTCTCTTTTATTTTGGAAGGGGGAGACTATATGGATTTTGAATGTGAAATGAACAAACTCTTTCAAGAGTGTAGTTTAAGGGTGGAATTCCTTTAGGATAGCCTGGCTTAGTTTAAGGGTGGAATCCCTTTAGGATAGTCTGGCTTAGTGTAGCTTAATCTAGATTAGTGAAATGAACAAACTTCTTTAACCTTGATTTCACTTGAGATTGCTTATTTGTCGTTTTCAATTTGAGTTGTTTCTTTTCGAATTCAAGTTTCTCTTCTTCCTTGGTTAATTGTTTATTCAATTACCTTTCTTTCTTCTCTTTTCATCTGTTATTTCTTATCTATCTTACTTTTGTGTTGTTTCATTCTCCATTTGATTTCAAATGGTTTCATCCCTAATTGGAACCCTTATCATTATCCACTTAGCATGAGGGGTAGTACAAAGGTTAACGCTTAAAATAATTAACTGAGGAGACTCAAAAACAAGGAAAAACCAAATATCCTCTATGGTCATGGCTATGAAGCTCACTAATGGAGAACAAGGACAATGGTCATTCTTCTCAACAATCGGGGAATACCACTCAAAAGATGATACTCCCACCAGTTCAAATGCCTTCATGCATCCACCGTGTCATGCCTCAAATCCCATTAAGACGAATAGGCACTCGATGCTCTAAAGGCCCGAGAGAACCAACATGTGACCTATGCTTACTATGCATGTAACTATGAAAGTTTTGAGACAAGTTTGCCAGGGACGCAGCGATACGAACCAACATAAGTAGACCCAAAACTTATATACAAGACTTGGCCATTGAGGCCACAACTTGTTAAGATGCTACTGAACCATATACACAAGTCTACAAAGCCTCTAAAAGATAGAAACCCTTAGAGTAGGTCGGGACAGACCCCGCCTTACCCCTAACTACGATACAATACCAAAATGAATCTACCAAGGGCTCAGTAAATCTCCGAAGCAACCTGGAGCTCACCAAAAGTAGCTGAGTGTCGTATGCTCCTATTGAAGAGGTCTACTAGTGGGAGTACATGTGCCTGCAGCATGAAATGCAGCGTCCCCCGTGAGGGACGTCAATGCGAAAACTGTACTTAATATGTAAGGCAACTACATGTATAAACTAAGAGCTCAAACGAAACCAGGTATCAACGCATAAGTGCATAAATCAGAATAGGAGGCCGCCTCTGTTAACTCTTGTGGGGTCATGTATGTTACATTTTTTTGTCTTTACCTTTATCTGTGTTATGATCTTTATAAGGCATGTGATACGAATGACCAGCTGATCAGTGGTAGAAGAGGATGACCCATGGTAGACATTTTAACCCCTGGATGCGGTCATCAACATTGCACAAATCGGGATCGGCCCATGCTAGGCTTTCGCCCCTGAGCTGCCACCCTTCTATACCCATTGGGATCGGCCCATGCTAGGCTTTCACCCCTGAGCTGCCACCCATAGTTATACAAATTGCTTCACTTAGATTATTTAATCTTTGAGATTGTTGTTTTGGTGGTCACAATCATTTTTGAGATTTGGAAATACGGAACAGTAGTAGAAGACAGGAAAATAATACTTTAGGACAGTAGCTACAATATAAGGAGCTATGTAAAATTAATAGATTACTTGAGAGCTTGAATGACACAATTGACTATAGAGTACTGAACGTGTAACTAAGTAATTATGTACACTTAGGAGGGGGATATTGTTAGCTATTTGGATATCGTACGTTTCCACTATGTTTCCTTTACTAGGAATAGAATTTAGGAAATTCACTTATTGACATTTATCGCCAGTATCAGATTTCATGCCAAGGAATATGGAATCGAATCGCCCTACATACCTTATTTTCTGACCAATACCACTGTGTCAATTCAGCCTCCATTCTTGGATGCTAATCTACAATATAAGTCACAATTAAGCTAATGTCAGTAGCTAATCACATTAAGGCCCTAAAAAAGTAGCTAACACTTGACGGAAAGTAGGCCCATACAACGCTTGCACCAATGGTGAACCACCACACCCTTCTTCTATACATTAATACAACTTCATACATCCTTTTCCAAGATACCCAAACAGCCCCCAACAACAATATACATAAGGCAGCCACTATCAATCCGTAAAAATCTTTCAGCATAATAGTAGAATATTGACTCAAGGATTTATCACCATCCATTAGTTCTTGATAAATATATACAAAATTCACCACCCCAAATCTGTATTTAAAGAGAGGCAAAAATGGGCAGTAGTCTTACCTTAGTTTCTAGGAATTTATCCTCTAAACTTGTACTCCAAGAACTAAAACTCTCCTTCAAACTTTTACTTGAAAATGGGGCAATACTCAAGGACCCAAGGTTTTCTAGGGCTGCTGATTGAAGCCAAGAGAGACCAAGAGAGAAACTTAAGAAATCTGAAAATTTTGCAAGTTAAAAATGAGGCAAAAGATCTGTTCTTTATCCCTTTAAAAAGGAGGTGTAATGGCCGAATTTCTTGACTAATTTTGGCCATATATTGTCAAGTAGGTGACCCACCTACTTGGCCCCACCTACTTGGCCTTTTAACTTGGGCTTTTGGGAACTTCAACACTTGTTGGGCCCTACTCCGAATTATCCCTCTATTCATGTCAATTTGGGCCATGATTAATGCAAGTAGGTGGTCCACCTATTTGGACTTTTCACTTGGGCCTTTTTGGACTTAACACTATTGGGCCTTGGCTGTCTATTTTTCCCTTATCCTTCTACTCAACTTGGGCCAAATTAATGCAAGTAGGTGGTAGTGCATTTGGCCCAATTACCACTTTACTACCTCTAGTTTAAATACTTCCGTCGGAGCTAACTTGCAGTACACATGCTGAAACGTGCAAGGTGTTACATCACCTTGCGAGCTAGTTTAAACCAACACTAATCATATAAGAAGCACGGTCCCTCACGTATACTATAAGGCTATGTCAAGTATCAGGTGAATAGAACTAGCATACGCATAATACAGGTTGTTACATTCTGTCCCCCTTAAAAATATTTGTCCTCGAATGTTAGCATGGTTATCCAGCACAAACAAGTTCAAGCCTAAGTTAGTGCTACTATTAATCACATAATACAAATAGACTTATACTTACTTGTCAGCGTGTAGACTAAGCATTTTCATCCTTCTCATGGATCTGAAAGAGATGAGGATACTTCAATTTCATTGCTTCTTCCGCTTCCCATGTAACTTCTTCTACTTGTTGGTTCCTCCATAATACTTTTACAGAAGCTACTTCTTTATTTCTTAACTTCCTAACTTGTCGATCCAAAATAGCAATGGGTACTTCTTCATAAGTAAGATCTCCCGTAACCTGTACAGCTTCAGTAGGAGTAATATGAGATGGGTCACCTATACATTTCCGAAGCATCGAGACATGAAACACCGGATGAACTGATGAAAGCTCTTGTCGTAGCTCTAATTCATAGGCTACTTGGCAACCTCTTCGAATAATCTTATATGGCCCTATATAGCGTGGACTCAATTTTCCTTTTTTACCAAACCTCATTACCCCTTTTATTGGTGACACCTTCAAGAACACCCAATCCCCCTATAGAAATTCTAGTCCTCTCCTTCTAACATCCGCATATGATTTATGTCGACTTTGAGCTGTTTCTAGCCGCTGCTGTATCACTTTGACTTTTTCCATAGCTTGATGAACAAGATCTGGCCCAAATAAGGTGGTTTCACCTTTTCGAACCAGCCAATTGGGGATCTACATTTTCTACCATATAAAGCTTCATAAGGTGCCATTTTAATACTTGAATGGTAGCTATTGTTGTATGCAAACTCGATCAATGGCAAATGATCATCCCAACTATCTTTGAAGTCCAATATACAACCTCGCAGCATATCCTCGAGTGTTTGAATTGTACGCTCTGCCTGACCATCTGTTTGAGGGTGAAAGGTTGTACTTTAATTCACTTGTGTTCCTAAACTCTTCTGAAATGACTTCCAAAAATTTGCAGTGAATTGAGCTCCCCTATCAGATATAATAGAGATTGGCACTCCTTGTAGACGAACTATCTCTTTAATATACAACCTCGCATATTCCTCAACTGTATAAGTAGTCTTGACCGGCAATAAGTGCGCTGATTTGGTCAGTCTATCAACAATTACCCATATAGAATCAAGCTTCCGTAATGAACGAGGCAAACCAGTGACAAAATCCATATTGATCATATCCCACTTCCAAATTGGAAGTTCTATATACTGCATATAACCTCCGGGCTTTTGGTGCTCTACTTTCACTTGTTGACAATTTGGACATTGAGCCACGAATTCCGCAATGTTCTTCTTTATGTCCCCCCACCAATACATTTCTTTTAAGTCATGATACATTTTAGTTGACCCCGTATGGACAGAATATCTCGAATGATGCGCTTCCATCATAATCCTCTTTCTTAATTCAACTACATTAGGTACACACAATCTGTTTTGACATCGAAGTACTCCCTCTTACGTAAGCTCAAATGCCTTTGTCATACCCTGTTGTACATTCTCCTTAAGTTTTAATAGAATAGGATCAGTGTAGTGTACTGCTTCTCTTTCACTTCTACTACTAATGAGGATTCTGCCGCATTTTACACAATAACGCCTTTGTCAGGAGATTCAAGAAGCCGAACCGCCAAGCTAGCTAGTTGACATAGATCCTTAGTTATTCCTTGTCTTTCCATAGACTGCCCATAGGTGCTTGCCATTATTTTACGACTTAACGCATCAGCTACTATATTTGCTTTCCCGGGATGATACAAGATATCAATGTCATAATCTTTTAATAGCTCCAGCCATCTTCGCTGCCTCAGATTTAGGTCCTTTTGCTTAAAGATATATTGCAATCTCTTGTGATCAGTGTATATGTGAACATGAACTCCATACAAGTAGTGGCGCCATATCTTCAAAGCAAATACAGCTGCTGTTAGTTCTAGATCATGAGTTGGATAATTTTTCTCATGTGGTCGCAGCTGCCTTGAGCCGTAAGCTATTACTTTACCAGGCTGCATCAAAACACATCCTAGGCCCACCCTCGAAGTATCACAATAGACTGCATACCCTTCTGTTCCTTCTGGAAGTACCAATACCGGTGTAGAAGTTAATTTATTCCTCAGCTCTTCGAAGCTTCTTTCACATTCATCACTCCACTGAAACTTGGTTTCTTTGTGTGTTAGCTTTGTTAAGGGTGCAGCAATGGAAGAGAATCCTTCAACGAACCTTCCGTAATATAACCTGCCAATCCAAGGAAACTGCGGATCTCCGTAGGCGTTGTAGGTCTTGGCCAGTTTTTCACCGCTTCTATCTTCTGATTATCAACCCTTATTCCTTCAATGGATACAACATGACCTAGGAATGCCACATATTTTAACCAGAATTCACATTTAGAGAACTTTGCATACAACTTACAATCACGAAGAATTTGTAGAACCTGTCGCAGGTGATTAGTATGGTCCTCTTCCGATCATGAATACACCAAAATGTCATCTATGAATACTATCACGAACACATCTAAAAATGGCTTGAACACCCTATTCATCAAATCCATAAAAACTGCTGGTGCATTCGTTAGCCCGAATGACATGACTACAAACTCAAAATGACCATATCGTGTTCGGAAAGCTGTCTTGGGTATATCTTCGTCTTTGACCCTCACTTGGTGATAACCCGACCTCAGGTCAATTTTTGAAAAACACCTAGCACCTTGTAACTGATCAAACAAATCATCAATTCTAGGGAGGGGATATTTGTTCTTAATCGTTACCTTATTCAACTGCCGGTAATCGATACACATTCTTAACGAGCCATCTTTTTTGCGTACAAATAAAACTGGTCCTCTCCATGGGGACATACTAGGCCTTATGAATCCTTTTTCTAATAAGTCTTTTAATTGCTCCTTCAACTCCCATAATTCTGCCGGGGCTATTCTATATGGAGGGATGGATATAGGTTAAGTATCTAGAATCACATCAATACCAAACTCTATTTCTCGTCCTGGAGGCAAATCCGGAAGATCTTCAGGAAATACATCGGGAAATTCATTTACCACTGGAATGGATTGAAGAGTTGGTGGCTCCGTATCTATATTTCTCAATCTCACTAGATAACATATGTATCCTTTGGACATCATTTTCTTTGCCTTAAAATAGGAAATAAATTTACCTCTTGGTGTCCCAATATTACCTTTCGATTCAAGAACGACCTCTTTTGGAAAATGGAAATGCAGCGTCTTCGTTCGGCAATCTACCATGGCATAACGAGAAGCTAACCAATCCATACCCATTATAACATCAAAATCCACCATTTCTAGCTCAACAAGGGCAGCCAACGTATCACGATCACAAACAGTTACAATATAATTACGATAAACCCTTCTAGCTATAATAGAGTCACCAATTGGTGTAGACACCTCAAATGGCTTCACTAATAATTCTGGTGTTCTTTTGAACTTTTCAGCAATCAATGGAGTAACATATGATAGTGTAGACCCCGGATCAATTAATACATATACAATATGTAAAAATATGGACAATGTACCTGTACCCACATCCGGCGAGGCTTCCAAATTTTGTCGATCCCCTAGAGCATATGTGCGATTCTGAACCCCACTAGAACTAGCTACTCCCCTAGCTCCTCTACCACGACCAGTAGGCATTTGTCCTTTACCTAAAGAAGGTGCTGATGATGAGGATGCAACAACTGACCTAGTAGGTTGTGCCACACCACTCACACCCCTATGAGGGCAATTTCTCATCATATGACCTGGTGTACCACACAAAAAACAAGCATTTGTCCCAAACCGACATGCACCTAAATGATTCCTTCCACATTGTTTACAAAACTCTCGAGGAGGTCTTGATTGGCTCATACTTCCCTGCTCTTGGTATCCTGCTGTTCGTGAACCTTGGCCTTCACCTCTTTGCCCAAACTGATTGCCCCTAGACCCTTGAAATTGAGATGGGGCACTAGATGTAGAGTAGAAAGATGATGGCCTAGGCGGTCTGTTAAAGAACCGAGGCCTAAACTCACCTTGGGATGGTGTAAACTGCCCTATAGATCTGGCCCTCTTAGAATGCCCTATTTCTGACTCTTGTGTCCTTCTTCTTTGCCTTTGATCCTCCAACTTTTGCGCAAATGCTTGCATCCTTGCTATATCCATATCTTTATTCAATGAAGCAATGGTACAGTCTCTAACCAGATATGAATCTAATCTATCCACATATCGATGAACTCTATCCCCCATAGTAGCAACTACATTAGAAGCATACCTAGCCAAGGAATTAAATTTGAGACTGTACTCTCTCACGCTCATACTTCCTTGGTGGAGATTTAAGAACTGATCCGCACGGGCCTCTCGGATCTCCAAAGGCAGGTAATGGTCAAGAAATGCCTTTTTGAACTCTTTCCATATAGCTGAAGGTGCATCTGTTCCCCTGGATTGCTTCCAAGCTTCATACCACAATATAGCCACACCCTTTAATCTATATGCTGCTAGTTCGAGCGCTTCTTTACCACTTACATGCATATCATCGAAAGTGCGTTGGATCTGATCTATAAAGTCTTGTGGATCTTCATTAGGATCTGTCCCGGTGAATGATGGAGGGTGCAAATTAAGGAAATCACATATCTGCGTGCCAACCGCTCTATCTACACTACTAATACCGGCAACTGGACCTTCTTGCCTTTGGCCGTAGACAACAACTATACGAGTCAACAATTGGACTGCATTCCTCAAATCTTGCTCGGTAGCATTAATAGGGGGTTCTTGAGGTGCAGCTTCCCTCCTTAGCTCTTCTGGCGATGGAGGGGTCGGGGAAGTCCGTGATAGAGACTCATCTTGAGCCTCACCTTGAACAACTTGACTAGGTGGTGGTTGGCTGGTCCCTTCTTGGGCTGCCGCATCCACTCGCTTACCTGTACTTTTACTCCTTCTCGTAGGCGGCATCTTCGCTATAATAAAACAATTCAGAAGTTAGGTACTATTCACCTACAACATTGGTTCTATCGCACGATCTAAGAAATGAAAGAAAAGAGACAACTCCTACATGTCCCGTATCCTCCTGTTTATAAATGTGGTGCACAACACATCCCTAAGCAAGACTCTACGCAGACACGGCTTTGTAGACTCCCTAGGATGACCTGCTCTGATACCACTTTGTCACGCCTCAAATCCCATTAAGACGGGAGAACCAACATGTGACCTGTGCTTACTATGCATGTAATTATGAAAGTTTTGTGACAAGTTTGCCAGGGACGTGGCGATACAAACCAAGATAAGTAGACCCAACACTTATATACAAGACTTGGCCATTGAGGCCACAACTTGTTAAGATGCAACTGAACCATATACATAAGTCTACAAAGCCTCTAAAAGATAGAAACCCTTAGAGTAGGTCGGGACAGACCCCGCCTTACCCCTAACTATGATACAATACCAAAATGAATCTACCAAGGGCTCAGTAAAGCTCTGAAGCAACCTGGAGTTCACCAAAAGTAGCTGAGTGTCGTATGCTCCTACTGAGGAGGTCTACTAGCGGTGTACCTGTGCCTGCAGCATGAAATGCAGCGTCCCCCGGGAGGGACGACAGTACGAAAAGTGTACTGAATATGTAAGGCAACTACATATATAAAATAAGAGCTCAAACGAAACCAGGTATCAACGTATAAGTGCATAAATCAGAATAGGAGGCCGCTTATGTTAACTCTTGTGGGGTCATGTATGTTACATTTTTTTGTCTTTACCTTTATGTGTGTTATGATCTTTATAAGGCATGTGAAACGAATGACCAGCTGATCAGTGGTAGAAGAGGATGATGACCCATGCTAGGCATTTTAACCCCTGGGATGCGGTCCTCAACATTGCACAAATCGGGATCGGCCCATGCTAGGCTTTCGCCCCTGAGCTGCCACCCTTCTATACCCATTGGGATCGGCCCATGCTAGACTTTCACCCCTGAGCTGCCACCCATAGTTATACAAATTGCTTCACTTAGATTATTTAATCTTTGAGATTGTTGTTTTGCTGGTCACAATCATTTTTGAGATTTGGAAATACGGAACAGTAGTAGGAAACATGAAAATAATACTTTAGGACAGTAACTACAAATGTCAGCAGCTAATCACATTAAGGTCCTAAAACAGTAGCTAACACTTGACGGAAAGTAGGCCCATACAACCCTTGCACCAATGGTGAACCACCACACCTTTCTTCTATACATTAATACAACTTCATACATCCTTTTTGATAACATGGGCAGCATGGATGACACTAACATGAGTGGCATATACCCCTCAAGACCATTCACACGGAGTCAAGCAAAGGATCTCCAAGGCCTACAAGCAATGTTCATGAAAAGGGAAGCATTAGGGGAGCTTGAAGGTCACCAAAGAAAAACATACAATGTGTGTAAGGTTCACCAAAATGAGAAGGAAGAAGGAAAGAGGCCATGTGTGGAAATGACCATTTCATGAATTCAAGAATTCACAAAGAAGGCAACCAAACAAGGCCCTTATCTCATTAAGGGTAAAATTGTCAAAACGTGTCTTGTTTATTTTTTTTAGTATAAATAGTAGTATCTTTTATTTTGGGAAGACTTAGACTATATTGAATATTGACTCTCAAATTATAGTATCTTCTTAGTGAGTAATTAGTGAGTAATTAGGGTGAACTCTTGGGATTGCTTGTTAACTTCTTGTGTTTGATTAATCAAAGTGTTACCCCTTTGTGATTCTTGGTTTCATTTGATTATTCTTCTTTGGGTTGAATTTAGGTTGTTGAAGTCAATTGGGAGGTGAGGGTTTTAGTCCCTTGTTGCCCATAATTTCAATAACTTGAGTATTAATCCACATATCCTTTCTTTCTTTATTCCTTTCCTTCCTTGATCGTTATCATTTGGTATCAAGAGCCTAGGTTTTGATTTATTGTTTTTGACACTAGATCCTTGTTCCCTAGTGTTTTTTGAGTCTAGGTTTCAAATTTTGTTCAATTTGGAGTTGTAGAAGTGAAGTTATCATTGAAGGGTTTCAAGCTTTTCAAACTTTTCAAATTTTGAAAATGGGTCTTTTGATTGAGGAGAAATTGGAGGTTAATAATTAGTGGGCTTTGTTCTCTTAGTTGAAGGGAAGAAAATCCTAAATTTTGAGCCAATTTCGAGTTGATTTGAGTGTATTGGGGTTTAGTGTATGTTCTTGGTGTTCTATGTGTTTTTGGTGTTCTATGTGTTCTTGGTGTCTTCAACTTGCTCTTGAAAAAGAAGAAAGAACAAAGTACATTTGATCCAACTTTTCAATTCAAAGTTGGTCAAAGGTGTTTTTTTTTTTTTTTTGGGTCCATTAGTGGAATTTAAAAAAAAAAAAAAAAAGAAAGAAAAAAAAAAAAAAACGAAATCTGAAAAAAAAAAAAAAAAAAAAGTGCCACGTGGACCGACACCTCAGCAGCCAGCGCAGCAGACAACCTACCAGCGACGCCCAGTCGCACCTGACGCGCGTGTGCGTCAGTTTCAGAGACCAAAAACCTGCAGGTTTTTTTTTAAGACCCAAAAATATTCTAAGTATGGAAGTTTTTTGGACCTAGAAAATTTTCTAAGTGTCCAAACTTCGTGATTCTTTTTCTAACATTTTTCCCTTCAATTCCTCAACTATTTAACAATTAATTATCATCTTTAATTACTTGTTAACTAGTTTTAATCATCAAATGATCCAATCAAAGTCTTACAAGTGATGGACTTCTTTGAGGCATAATTATTTTTCTAAGTGTCCAAATTCACTTCTTCTTCTTCTAAACTCATTTTTCTTCTACTTTTCAGCTATTTAACAATCAATTAACATCTTTAATTACTTTTAACTAGTTTTTAATCATTAAATCTTTTCTTTGATCCTTCAAAGTAAGTAACAAGAAGTAATTCTTCTACTTTTGTTACTTGGTTTATTTTGAGTCCGAATTTTTTTTTGGTACTTCTTTTTTCTACTTTTATCATCTCAATTCGTTGATAACCTTCTTGATTCAAGTCCGTTAGTTTTTTTTTCTTTTTTTGGGTCGTCCTTCTTTCAAGTGTCGCAAGAATCCACTCCATCACAAAGGATAGGTGATCTTGAGTTGATTGAACCGAGCTAGTTCACTATCAATTTTGAGACGACGCCATAGAAGGTGAGTGAGAGCTACATACGAGTGACGTGAGGCTTTTCTACTAATCTCGTTTGTTGAGTTTTGTAGGTATCATGTCTAATACAAGTCCAATTGGGGAGAGCTCGGAGAACATCATGGAGGTTCTCGCCAACATCTCTAAGCAAGTAGCGGAAATGAATGGAAGGATGGGAGGTATGGAGGAAAGGTTGGTACGGGTGGAAAATGAGAATAGAAGAAAAGCAATTCAACCCGAATATGAGGAGATAAGGAGGGCATCGGTGCATTCCACCACCCTTGCTCCGGGACAAGCTCATAATCTATGTTCTCCTCCACAAAGCCGAACCCGAAACTACCAACGCCCCACTTTCCAAACTCCCAACCCTCCAAACCACCTAAGACAGCCTACGCCACATCCAAATCCACAACCCTATCACCCGCCACAGGAGAATCTTCTTTTTGTGGCCAACCAAGTCCAATACCAAACACCATTTCGAAATGATTCAAATGCATCTTTTCATGAACCTACATCACATCCACAAAATGCACCACAAATGCCCTACCAAGACTACCAATACCAAAATCCTCTCTATGATGAAATTCATGAGGAGTTCAATAATGATGAGTTTTGGGAGCTTAGGGGTAGGGATGGAAATGGAGTACGAAGGGAAGGAGTACGACCTCGGGACTTGGGGTGGGACCAAGGCATAGGAGATCAAGAATATGGGAATAGAGGAGATAGAATGGGATATAGAGGAGATAGGATGGGATATAGAGGCGATAGGATGGGAAATAGAGGAAATAGGTTTAGGGAGAGGAATGATCATCAAGATAGGGGCTTGAACACTATCAAGGTCACACTTCCAAGGTTCAAAGGAAGTAGTGACCCCGATGAGTTCTTGGAATGGAAAATTCAAAGTGAGCGGATCTTTCTCACAAATAATATCTCAGAAACTTTGAAGGCGAAGTATGCTCTCACGCAATTTGAGGGGTACGCATCAACCTGGTGGGAGTCTAAGAGGAGGGAAAGGGAGAGCCATCATAACTACGAGTTACCTACTTGGCAAGAGTTGATTGCACTTATGGAGTTGAGATACTTGACTCCAAACTACTACCAAGAGGTGCTCAAGAAGGTGTACATGTTGAGGCAAGGTACCAAAACTGTGGAAGAATATTATGATGAGTTTGAGAACTTGCGGATGAAGTCTAAAATTGAAGAGAATATGGAATGTACGGTGATACGATTCGTGGCAAACTTGAGGTATGATATCTTGAAGCCCTTGAAGCTTAAGCACTATGAGACTCTTGAAGCGGCTTTCCATGATGCCTCAAAGGTAGAAGCAGATTTGAAAGAAGAAAAGTCATACAAGGCCAAAAATTCTTTAACTTCCACATGGAGCAAAGGTAGAGATAATTGGAAGACGACATCCTTTAGGGAGCAACCTAAAGGTGGAGGTCAAGTTGCCCAAGTCAAGCTTGATTACAAATCCAAGGCAAGTGAGCAACCACAAGGAGGTAACTATGTTAAACCTAACTTTCCTCGACCCTCTACAATTCAATGCTTTAGATGCCAAGGGAGGGGACATGTTGCTAGTGAGTGTCCAAATGGGAGAACAATTGTTGCTCTTCGTGATGGATATAAGACTGAAGATGAAAATGAGGGTGAAGAAAAAAATGAGGGAGAGGGAGATAGGGGTGAAGGAGAGG
Organism: Solanum verrucosum; assembly: GCF_900185275.1. Taxonomy (NCBI): domain Eukaryota; kingdom Viridiplantae; phylum Streptophyta; class Magnoliopsida; order Solanales; family Solanaceae; genus Solanum; species Solanum verrucosum. The sequence goes on from NW_026020380.1 coordinate 129,208, forward strand.
AAGGTGCTTCGGGGGATGAAGAAGAAAGGTTGGACGAGAGGGTAAATTTTGCTTGCTTCATGAAGAAGGGGAAGTCTTTGCTTGATGAAGATGAAGACTTGAACATGAATGTCAATCTTTCATGTGTTGTGAGAAGAATTATGGGAGCCCTTGCAAAAGAAGAACTTGACCAAAGGGAGAATCTATTTCATGCTAGGTGCAAAATCCAAGATAAAGTGTGTTCTTTAATCATTGATAGCGGGAGTTGCACCAATGTGGTGAGTAGTTCCTTGGTGGAGCGTATGAAAATACAAACCAACAAGCATCCCAATCCTTATAAACTACAATGGCTCAACGAGAGTGGAGAGATGAAGGTCCTCAAACAAGCAAGTATTCGGTTTAGTGTGGGAAAGTACAATGAAGAATTGGTTTGTGATGTGGTTCCCATGTTGGCATGTCACCTACTGTTGGGGAGACCTTGGCAATTTGATAGAGATGTTGTGCACCAAGGGAGATCCAACAAATACACTTTTGTGATTGAAGGTAAAAAGTATGTGCTTGCACCTCTCACTCCATATCAAGTGAGTGAGGACTATCGGGCTATGAAGGAGCTTCGGGAGAGAATAAAAGACGAGGCGGCAAAAGGTGAAGGTGAAGGTTCCACCATCGTTCCAAAGGAGGGGAGTGCCTTGGTTAAAAATAATAAGAACATGTGCATGATAGCAAAGCCAAGCAAGTGTTTAAAGGGTGTGGATGAGGAATGCTTTCTAGTGTGCCTTGTCAACACCAACCTTTTGTTACATGCTAACCAAGATACTAGCACTTTGCCTAGTATTATTTCTTCTCTTTTGCAGGGCTATGATGAGCTATTTCCAGATGAGATGCCCGCTGGATTACCACCCTTGAGGGGAATCGAGCACCAAATAGATTTTATACCGGGTTCACAAATCCCCAATCGTCCAGCTTATAGGAGTAACCCGGCAGAAACCAAAGAGCTATCAAGGCAAGTGGAAGAGCTTCTTGAGAAGGGGTTGATCAAAGAAAGCCTAAGTCCTTGTGCCATACCGGTAATTCTTGTTCCCAAAAAGGATGGCACTTGGAGAATGTGTATTGATTGTAGAGCCGTAAATAAGATCACGGTGAAGTATCGACATCCCATTCCTCGACTTGATGATATGCTTGATGAGCTATGTGGTTCTATTATTTTCTCCAAGATTGACCTTCGAAGTGGGTATCATCAAATTCGTATGAAACCGGGTGATGAGTGGAAGACGGCCTTCAAGACAAAGTTTGGGCTGTATGAATGGCTTGTGATGCCATTTGGATTGACGAATGCCCCAAGCACTTTCATGAGATTGATGAACCATGTTCTCAAACCCTTCATCAACAAGTTTGTTGTGGTGTATTTTGATGACATACTTGTGTATAGTAAGACAATGGAGGAACATGTATCCCATTTGAAACAAGTGTTTGATGTCCTACTACGAGAGCGTCTCTTTGCTAATTTCAAGAAATGTTCATTTTGTGTTGATAAAGTTGTGTTTTTGGGTTTTGTGGTTAGTGCAAATGGGATTGAGGTTGATGACGAGAAGGTGGAGTCCATCAAGACTTGGCCGACCCCAACCAGTGCAACTGAGGTAAGAAGTTTTCATGGGTTAGCAAGTTTTTATCGGCGATTTGTGAAGGGCTTTAGTTCAATTGCTGCTCCTTTGACCGAACTGATCAAGAAAGATGTACCTTTCGTATGGGGTGAGGAGCAGGAGAAGTCTTTTCAAGCCTTGAAATTGATGTTGAGTTCTGCACCCTTGCTCCAACTACCCAACTTTGACAAGGCCTTTGAAATTGAATGTGATGCTTCAGGTGTTGGTATAGGTGGTGTGTTGATGCAAGAAGGAAAACCATTAGCTTTCTTTAGTGAAAAGTTAAAGGGAGCTACACTCAAGTACTCAACTTATGACAAGGAATTGTATGCACTTGTGCGAGTGTTGGCTCATTGGCAACACTACTTGTGGCACAAAGAGTTCGTGATAAGGACCGATCATGAGTCCTTGAAGCATCTCAAGGGGCAATCCAAGTTGAACCAGCGACATGCTAAGTGGGTTGAATTCATTGAAACCTTTCCATATGTGATCAACTACAAGCAAGGCAAGGAAAATGTGGTAGCGGATGCTCTATCACGAAGGTTTGTATTGGTCAATACCTTGGTTTCTAGAATGATGGGGTTTGAAAGCTTAAAGGGATTCTATTCTATGGATTCCGACTTCAAAGATACCTTTGATAATCTTAGTTAAGGGAAGCGAGTTGATAGGTACCAATTGGTTGATGGTTTCTTGTTCAAAGATGGCCGAGCATGTGTGCCCATGAGCTCATGGAGAGAGTTATTTGTCAAGGAGGCTCATAGTGGTGGTTTGATGGGACACTTTGGGGTACCGAAAACACTTGATATTCTTAAGGAGCAGTTCTTTTGGCCCAAGATGAAGCATGATGTGGAGAGGATTTGTGGACAATGTCTAGAATGCAAGCAAGCCAAATCCACGACTAGGCCCCAAGGTAAGTATACTCCTCTTCCTACTCCAAATGGTCCGTGGATGGATATTTCTATGGACTTTGTGTTGGGACTTCCTAGGACTAAAAGAGGACATGATAGTATATTTGTGGTAGTGGATAGATTTTCTAAAATGGCTCATTTTATTCCATGCCATAAATGTGATGATGCATCCCATGTAGCATCTTTGTTTGTTATCAATGTGCTTAAATTGCATGGAGTCCCTCAAACCATTGTTAGTGATAGGGACTCCAAGTTTCTTAGTCATTTTTGGAAGAGTCTATGGGGTACACTTGGTACCAAACTTATGTTCTCTACTTCTTGCCATCCTCAAACGGATGGACAAACCGAAGTAGTCAACCGGACTCTTGGAAGCATGCTTCGATGCATGATTAGAGGAACCCCAACTACTTGGGAAGACCGTTTACCCTTGAGTGAATTTGCATATAATCGATCTTTCCACTCCTCAATTGGAATGTCTCCATTTGAGGCATGTTATGGTTTTAAACCTTTGTTTCCATTAACCATGATTCCTTTGTCTAGCAATGTTGTTGTGAGCCTAGATGCCAAGAAAAGGGCGAAGGAGATGATGAACATTCATGCCAAGGTCAAAGAGGCCATTGAAAAGAACAATTCAAAGGTGGCCATTCGAAAGAATCGAGGGAGAAAGGAAGTGATCTTCAATCCAGATGATTGGGTGTGGGTGCATTTCCGAAAGGAGAGGTTTCCACAAGTACGAAAAGGGAAGCTGAGCCCAAGAGGGAATGGACCCTTCAAAGTACTCAAGAGAATCAATGACAATGCTTACATGATTGACCTACCAAGTGAGTATAATGTTCATAATGTTTTCAATGTTAGTGATTTGTCTCCTTGTGTTGTAGGTGATCCTTTGGATTCGAGGACGAATCATTTTCAAGAAGGGGAGGATGATAACATGGGCAGCATGGATGACACTAACATGAGTGGCATATACCCCTCAAGACCATTCACACGGAGTCAAGCAAAGGATCTCCAAGGCCTACAAGCAATGTTCATGAAAAGGGAAGCATTAGAGGAGCTTGAAGGTCACCAAAGAAAAACATACAATGTGTGTAAGGTTCACCAAAATGATAAGGAAGAAGGAAAGAGGCCATGTGTGGAAATGACCATTTCATGAATTCAAGAATTCACAAAAGAAGGCAACCAAACAAGGCCCTTATCTCATTAAGGGTAAAATTGTCAAAACGTGTCTTGTTTATTTTTTTTAGTATAAATAGTAGTATCTTTTATTTTGGGAAGACTTAGACTATATTGAATATTGACTCTCAAATTATAGTATCTTCTTAGTGAGTAATTAGTGAGTAATTAGGGTGAACTCTTGGGATTGCTTGTTAACTTCTTGTGTTTGATTAATCAAAGTGTTACCCCTTTGTGATTCTTGGTTTCATTTGATTATTCTTCTTTGGGTTGAATTTAGGTTGTTGAAGTCAATTGGGAGGTGAGGGTTTTAGTCCCTTGTTGCCCATAATTTCAATAACTTGAGTATTAATCCACATATCCTTTCTTTCTTTATTCCTTTCCTTCCTTGATCGTTATCACTTTTCCAAGATACCCAAACAGCCCCCAACAACAATATACATAAGGCAGCCACTATCAATCCGTAAAAATCTTTCAGCATAATAGGAGAATATTGACTTAAGGATTTATCACCATCCATTAGTTCTTGATAAATATATACAAAGTTCTCCACCCCAAATCTGTATTTAAAGAGAGGCAAAAATGGGCAGTAGTCTTACCTTAGTTTCTAGGAATTTATCCTCTAAACTTGTACTCCAAGAACTGAAACTCTCCTTCAAACTTTTACTTGAAAATGGGGCAATACTCAAGGACCCAAGGTTTTCTAGGGCTGCTGATTGAAGCCAAGAGAGAAACTTAAGAAATCTGAAAATTTTGCAAGTTAAAAATGAAGCAAAAGATATGATCTTTATCCCTTTAAAAAGGAGGTGTAATGGCCGAATTTCTTGACTAATTTTGGCCATTTATTGTCAAGTAGGTGACCCACCTACTTGGCCCCACCTACTTGGCCTTTTAACTTGGGCTTTTGGGAACTTCAACACTTGTTGGGCCCTACTCCAAATTATCCCTCTATTCATGTCAATTTGGGCCATAATTAATGCAAGTAGGTGGTCCAACTATTTGGACTTTTCACTTGTGCCTTTTTGGACTTAAGACTATTGGGCCTTGGCTGTCCATTTTTCCCTTATCCTTCTACTCAACTTGGGCCAAATTAATTCAAGTAGGTGATAGTGCATTTGGCCCAATTACCACTTTACTACCTCTAGTTTAAATTCTTTCGTCGGAGCTAACTTGCAGTACACATGCTGAAACGTGCAAGGTGTTACATCACCTTGCGAGCTAGTTTAAACCAACACTAATCATCTAAGAAGCACGGTCCCTCACCTATACTATAAGGCTATGTCAAGTATCACGTGAATAGAACTAGCATACGCATAATACAGGTTATTACACACCGGATCAAAATAATAGGACGTCCACAAAACTGGATCATACCAACAAGTGTAGACCACAATGACATCCTGATCCACATGCAATGCACATTTAATCCAACTAGGGATTTCATCATATGCAAAGTGATAGTAAAGGAAGGTACAAACTTTACCTTCTCTAGGCAAATATCTCCTACCCCCATGAGATGCACATTCAACAAGATCATGCTTAGGGTAAGAAATAGACAAGGGGTCTAGGAAGCTATCCTTCCCCACACACAATGTAGGCTCTTCAAGTGAATGGCAAAACCCCAAGAAGAGTTTTCCTGCATAAGGAAAGTAATCAAAATTGCCGACCCCCATATGCTTACCATTTTGACCAAACATTCCAGCACAAAGGTTACAATTCAACACACTACTGGGGTCAAATGGGAAGGCAAGCCATGTACTAGGATCAAGTGCACATCCATTTACCATGTTGACACTCTTTCCTTCAAACAACACACTCCACTCAATAGCATGAGTTTCATCGTATGTAAACAAGTAATAGAGAAAGGTGTCTCTCAAATCAACTTCCTCTAGGGTGTCTACATGGGTATGACTACGAGTAGGCTCAAAAGTACTGGTCATACCATTAAGAAGTGAAACACACCAAGAAGAAGAGGTAATGGGAAAACAAACACCACATTCCTCCTCATCACCTTCCTTCCCCACAAGAGTACTCTCATCTTCCAAGAAAATATTTCCATCTTTGGGAGGGAAAGCCTCACACCATAGTGGGTTACTATAGCAAGTATAGCTATCAAGAACTATACTACTCTAAAGATTCACCCCACTAGGTACATCACTAGGAGTGATTTCATCATCTTCAAATAAGATATTGTACTTAAAGAGGGAATGATCAACCACTAGGGAAGAATTAAAACATGCAAGTTCACCCTCAAAATGGCACATATCATTTTTCGAAGCTTTTTCAAGCACATAATCTCTATGAGCAAAACAAGCAATCGGATCTTCCACAAAAGATATGTTCATAGAGTCACTCCAATTCAATTGATCAATAGTATCATTAGTACCACTAAATTGAGTTTCCTTAATCACATTACAAGGACCCTCAACGAGTGAACTACACTCACAAGCAGGCTGATCAACACGATTATCACCAAATAATGTACTATCTTTCAAGGCACAGGTGTCAACACTAGGTGGACACAAATCGATCTTACTAGAAGAGACAATTCGGTCATCAATAGGATCAACTAGTGTATCCACATTCTCAACAAGCACATTATCAATATAAGATAAAGAATCAATGGGCTCACTTAAAGACAAACTAACACTTTGTTCATTTGCAATGGTAAAAGTGTTAAGATTAGCTATTGTACCTTGATTCCCGCAAGAAGGATCTTCTTTACCTTGGATGTTGGAACATCCCACAAAGGCATCCGTCACACCTTTAGTTGTAGGCTCTTGGCTGTGAACTCATGTTCCTCCACTCTTTACGCTTGTACCTACATAAGAATCTTTAGAAGGTGAAGGATAAACAGCAGGGTTAGGTTGAGGTTGTGGCACCCTATTCGAAGGGATGTTCGACCTCTCCTCCGTTCCTGACAGCCTACCATCCACGGAGGCCATCCGCTCTTTCATGTTCGCTATTCTCCAACTCACATCAACAATGGCCTCTACTATGGATTCCAAGGTAACCTTCCCCTTACGTGGGAGGGTCTCACTTCTGGTGGCCATGGTACATAACAATTAAGACAACTCAACAAAAAAGCACACAACGTTAGCATTAAGTTAAATGATCAAACAATCACTCGTGTTTGCACACCTTTGATTGCCTCTCAAATTGGCGCGGCTAATGTTGAAGATTGCTTATACTCAGTTGATCACAAGGTCTCAATTTCTACTCTTGGCTGGAGTGGATTTTTGTTTAAAAAAAATGGACGACTAAATTAAAACAAACGGACTTGATTCAAGAAGTTAACTACGAAGTAAAACGAATAAAAGCAGGAAATCAGTTTAGGAATCTTGATTACGAACTAGAATCAAAAGAAAAGGAACTAAGAAATTAGAACCTGAGATGAAAGGGGTCATAAGATGAGTTTCCCATGGCCAAATGGCCTGTTTTCTTCACCTAGGTTGAAGTTCAGCTCGCCAACTTGAAGATTGACTTGCCAAACTCGCCAACCGTACAAGGCAACTTGGCGATCTGGGTGGAAGTTCGGCGATGCGCCGAGTGATTCGGCGACCAGGGTTTCTCTCGCCGAAATTTCGAGTGGCACCTTCCAAAATGGGTCAACTTGGCGACCTACCTGCCCAAAGGGCGAGGCGCCAAGTGGACTAAGCGAGCAAAGTCCGGGTCGCCTAATGTCCCTTCGCTGCAACTTTACAGCTTCGAAATTGGACCTGCTATGGTCCCTCCACCTTCCTTTGTCCCTTAGTCAAAACCCTTTTAGGTAAATTCCCCTTTTACAACACTTTTACACTTTCTTTTTAATCCCTTTTGGATCAAACTCCTTTTTCAAATATTCCCTGCTTGAAGATTTGAATGTTCTTCAAGAACTTCAAGAACACTATAAAGATCTAAAATAAAATCCTGAAGATTTTTAGCTCGAAATTTCACGAAACTTTAGGTGACTGCTCTCCTTGATATAGGGAACAAATCCCAATACTTTTTAGCACTCAATTACTTGCCAAAACTTCCAGATTTCAAAATCCACTTCGTCTTCTTCAAAGCTTCTTCAACCAACAATGGTGGAAACTTCATTAGTAAATCAAACCCTTTCAAATCTCAGCCCTACACTCTAAATAAGTTAGGGAACACTAATCTAACGTTGGAAACTCCAAAGAAGACTCAAATCAACAAGACCCATTTTTTAATTTCTTCAAAAACGTTTTGAACACTTTTTTTTGTTTTCGTAATAACCCAAGACTAGAATCGTAGGAACAAATCTAAGCCTTGCTCTGATACCAAATGATGTAATTATCACCAGAAAAACTACAACAAACTGCGGAAAACAAGAAAGAAGAAGAGACACAAGATAAGAAACAATTGGCAAGTAAAGGATGTATTAAATCCACTAACCTCAAATCTAGATCTTAACAGGTACCAAGTTCGGATAAATAGATAGACACAAAAAGAGGAAACAAAGAGCAACCTAAAGGTATATTAAACCCAAAGACCTCACCTCGTTAATCCGTCAAGAAACACATAACTCTTACGAAGACCTCGAGGGAATTGATATCCCAAGCAACCCTCAATTCTAAATAATGTTCAACAAAAGCTTACCAAGCCTTCAACACTCACACAAGGAGTAAAATTTATCATTCATCAATATTCAAAATAATCTTACCCTAAAACCTAAACCCTGAATCCTAAACCCTAAACCTTAAACCCAATCCCTAAACATTAAACCCTAAACTCTAAACCCTATATCATAAACCCTAAACCCTAAATGCAAGCTCTAAATCTTAAACCCCAAACCCTAGACACTAAACTCTAAACCCTAAACCCTAAATCCTAAACTCAAAACCCTAAACCTAAACTATAATCCCTAAACCGTAAATCCTTAACTCTAAACCCTAAATCCTAAACTCAAAACCTTAAACCCTAATCGTAAACCCTAAACCCTAAAACTAAACCTTAAACCATAAACCTAAGCTGATGTAATTCTCACAAGAAGAACTACAACAAACAACGGAAAACAAGAAAGATAGAGGGAGAGACACAAGATAAGAAACAATTGGCAACTAAAGCATGTATTAAATCCAATAACCTCCAATCTAGATTCTAACAAGTACCAAATCCGGATAAATAGATAGACATAAAAAGTGGAAATAAAGAGCAATCTAAGGGTATATTAAACCAAAAGACCTTACCTCGTTAATCTGTCAAGAAGCACCTAACTCTTACGAAGACCTCGAGGGAATCGATATCCCAAGCAACCCTCATTTCTAAATAATGTTCAACAAAACCTTACCAATCTTTCAACACTCATACAAGGAGTTAAATTTATCATTCATCAATATTCAAAATAGTCTTACCCTAAAATGAACCCTAAGACACCTATTTATAGTATAAGGACTTATTACATAAATGAGCCAAAGGGCGATCCAAGTCGGGCTCACCTAATGGCTCGGCTATGCGCCAAATGTGGTCGACGAGGAATCCTGTTCCTTGCCTTGGCTGGAGAGCTACTGGAACTTTGGCCGGTCTGGGACCATCGCCCAATCCACTTGGCAATGCGCCGATGGTCTTCAGCAGGCCTAGTGAGCATCTTTCCCCTTCATAGTTCCTTGGGCCAGTTGGTGATCTTGGAACCCTTACCAAAGGGCTTTGGCGAGATGCCGAAGTGTCCTTCTGCTCGCCGAATGGAGCACATTCTTCAATTGCTCCTCCTCGCTTCGTTAGGCCTCCCATGCTCCAAGGTATCATCCAAGCATGGTGTTGCCCAACTGGGAGCTCCTTCAAGGTGCATATGTTCCCATGCAAGGCATGGAACTCTATCCTTGGCATCCATACATGCCAAGCAACCTCCATCCTTGTGAACACTCCATCAAAGCATTGATGTTCGTGAATGGATAGGCTTGATGTAATTCATTTTACATCATAAACCCTAAATCCTAAACTCTAACCCCTTAACTATAAACCCTGAACCCTAAACCCCAAACTCTAAATCATAAACCCTAAACCCTAAACCCTAAAACTATAAACTATAAACCCTAAACCCTAAACCCTTATACTCTAAACCCTAAACCCTAAACAATAAACCCTATACCCAAAATCTTAAACCCTAAACCCTAAACTCTAAACCCTTACTCTAAAACATAAATCCTAAACCCAAACCCTGAGCCCTAAATCTTAAACTTTTAAACGTTAAACCTTAAAACCTAAACCCTAAATACTAAACCCACAATCCAAACTCTAATTCCTAAACACTAAAATCCTAAATCCTAAACTCAAAACCCTAAACCATAATCTTAAATCCTAAACCCGAAACACTTAAATCTAAACCCAAACCCTAAACCCTAAACCTTAAACCCTAAACCCTAACATTAAACCCGATCCTGAAACATTAAACCCTAAACCCTAAAACCTTTAACCCTTAACCCTAAACACTAAATCAGAACTCTAAACCCGAAACCACAAACCCTTTATCCTAAACTCTAAACCCTAAACCCTAAACCTAAATCTTAAACTCAAAACCCTAACCCTAAATACTAAAATCTAAACCTTAATCCCAAAACCCTAAACCCTACACCCTAAACCTAAGCCCTAAATTCTAAATCCTAAACTCTAAACGGTAAACCCTATATCATTAACTATAAACCTTGAATCCTAAACCCTAAACTCTAAACCTTAAACCATAATCCCTAAACTCTAAACCCTAAACCCTAAACCCTATATCCTTAACCATAAACCATAAACTCTAAACCCTAAACTCAACACTCTAAACCCTAAACGCTAAACACTAAATCCTAAACCGTAAACCTTAAACCCTAAACCCTAAACCCCTAAACCCTATACTCTAAACCCTAAATCCAAACTCTAAACCATAAACCCTAAACCCAAAACCCTAACCCCTAAACTCTAAACCCTAAATCCTAAACTCTAAACCTTAAACCCTACACTCTAAAACCATAAGCCCTAAACCCTAAAATCATAACCCTAAATCATAAACATTTAACGCTAAACCATCAACCCTAAACCCACCCTTAACCATAAACTCTAAATCCTAAACCCAAAACCCAAAATCCCTAACCCCAAACTCTAAACACTAAAGACTAAACCCTAAACCCTATGCTCTTAAGCATAAACACTAAACTCTAATTCCTAAACCCTAAACCCTAAATTCAAACTCTAAACCCTAAACCCTAAATCCTAAACTCTAAATTCCAAACCCTAAACCCTAAATCCTAAATTCAGAACCCTTAACCCTAAACCCAAAACCCTAAACTGTAAACCCTAAACACTAAACCCTAAAACCTAAATCCTAAGCCCTAAACCCTAAACCCTAAACACTAAACCCTAAACATTAAACCTTAAACGCTGAATTCTAAACCGTAAACCCTTGATCCTAAATTCTAAACCCTAAAACCTAACTCCTAAACTCTAAACCTAGCCTAAACCCAAAAATGTAAACCCTAAAACCTAAACCCTAAACCATAAACCCTATACCCTATACCCTATACCCTAAAGTTTAAACCCTAAACCCTAAACCCTAAATCTTAAGTATGAACCCTAAACCGTTAACCCTAAATCCTAAACTCTAAACTCTAAACCCTAAACCCTAAACCCTAAATCCTAAACTCAAAACCCTAAACAATAACCCTAAATCCTAAGCCCTAAATTTAAACCGCAAACTATAAATCCAAACTCAAAACTCAAATCCCAAAACCCTAAATCCTAAACCCTCAACCCTTAACCCTAAACCTAAACCCTAATCCCTAAACCCTAAACCCTAAACTCTAAACCCCAATAAACCTTTCTCAACCCTAAACCCTAAACCTAAACCCTAAACCCTAAACCCTAAACCCTAAACTCTAAACCCTAATAAACCTTTAAACCTTAAATCCGATCCCTAAATCCTAAACCTTAAACCCGATCCCTAAACCCTAAACCTTAAAATGTTAACCCTAAATTCTAAACCCTAAACCATAAATCCTAAATCCTAAACTCTAAACCCTAAACTCAACACCCTAAACCCTTAAAGGGAAAGGGAAGGAAAGAAAACATTGACTAGATAAATTGCATGCTTACTGCGTGGTTATTATTTTGGTGAGATCAAGTAGCTAAAATTGATTGATTAGCTACTAATACTAGTCTTACAACTTGTTTTATTGTAGATTAGTAATCTGAAGAGAAGGAGCTTAAGTCATACTTTTTGAATTGTATAGCATGGTATGTAAGGCTATTTGATTTCCTATTTCTTTGGCATGAATCCAACACCTGTATTACAAAATAAACTTTCTAAGTGCCCTTGGTAGTGATTGATCCATAGTTGCAGTTCCTACTCCCTAGAGCATTAAAGTGAGTACTTTAATATGAGTTTATTACTAAATGTATGTGCTTACTTACTCTACCAAGTATTAGCTTGCACGTAACCTACACACATGGTACATATGTTTATATGTTGGATATATAGATCCATATCTTGCCAACTTGCTTCAATTGTCTATTCCATCATATATGTCATCTTTTCACATGTTCATATGTTCCCTTTATTGGTTATTACTCTCTTTCTGTTAGACTATAATGTTGCCTCACAAGAATCCCTACTTGCTCTGTTGTACATTTTATATGTACTTACTTGGAATATGTATTCCTCCTTTAGTTGAATCATCCCACGTTCTCCCTTGGTTCCACGTTCATGTATACCTAGTATTTGATATTAGTTAGTGAGTATTTGGTTATCATATAGAGTTCAAATCTCTTGGCTGAATGTTAAATGTCTTCACTTGATATGTGCTTCAATTTGAGATGTCAAAATGCTTGCTGAGTCATATAAGCTCCTAAGTATTACGTTGGTGTCACATTTGCTTCCATGTCATTGTTATTATTGTAAGTCCATACTCATGTCTTCTGATACTGGTCCATAGTTCTAAATCTCAACAATGATTATGACCACCAAAATAGCAATCTCAAAAGAGTTATCATCATCAAAAGAATAATCTCGAAAGAGTTATGGACATCAAAACAACAATCTCAAACATTAAAGAATCTAAGTGAAGTAATCTATATAATTATGGGTGGCAGCCCAGGGGCAAAAGCCATGGGTAGATCCCAATTGGTATAGAAGGGTGGCAGCTCAGGGGTGAGAGCCTAGCATGGGCCAATCCCAATTGATATAGAAGGGTGGCAGCCCAGGGGCGAAATCCTAGCATGTGCCGATCCCAATTTGCGAAATTATGAAGACAACATCCCAGGTGTTAAAATGCCTAGCATGGGTAATCCTCTTCTACCACTGATCAGCTGTTCATTACATCATATATCTTATAAATTTATAACGCACAGAAAAGTAAAGAAAAGAAAGTAACATACTGTATTCCACAAGTATAAGCAAAGGTGATCTCAAATCCTTATCTATTTGTATTTGGTTCTACTTGAGCTCTCATTTTACATATGGTTGTATTATACCTTACATATTCATTACATTCTTTCGAATTGACGTCCCTTATTGGGGACGCTGCATTTGATGCTGCAGGTACATGAACTCAACTAGTAGATCTCCCCAATAGAATCACATGATACTCAACGGTTGTTGGTGAGCTCCATGTTGATTTGAGGCTTTGCCGAGTCTTTACTATACGTATTTCATAGTGGTACAGTCATGGATTCCAGTAGAGGCTTTGTAGACATTGTAAAGCTATCATATGTATTCATAGTTTCACTTGTCACATATATCGGTTCATCTTGTCAATGTGTTGTATATGAAGCTTCTCATCAGTAAATCTATCTGCATAGTAGTTTTCTTTCTAATCACAGGTCACTTGTAAATCATGTGTTCATATGGTACTTGTCCACCTTACCCTAGGGTTGGGGTGTGACAGGAGTCCTCTCTTTAGGTACTTAGGCTCTTGTTTTACCTTTTTTGTAAGGGAATGAGTTGACTATCCTTTCAGGAAGGTTGACTATTGAACCACCATAGGTTCGGAGCTTAGGTTTATGCCCCCCTCGTTGCATTTTGCTTTTATTTATGGAAAGGCTTGGGGGTGTTCCTCGCCCCCATCCACGGGTATTAAAATAATTTTAAAAAAAAACTAAGCCCTAAACCCTAAACTTTTAAACCCTAAACCCTTAACCCTAAATCTAAACTCTAAACCCTAAACCCTAAATCCTAAATCCAAAACTCTAAACCATAATCCATTAACTGTAAATCCTAAATCTTAGCTTAAAACCCTAAACCCTAACCCATAATCCTAAACCCTAAACTTAAACCCCCAAACCCTAAATCCAAACTCTAAACACTAAACCCTAAATCCTACCCTCAACCCTAAACCCTATTTTTTTAGGGTTTCTTTATGTTTAGGGTTAAGGCCAAAGGTTTAGGCTTTAGGGTTTCAGATTTTAGGTTAAAGAGTTTTTTAGGGTATATGGTTTTTTTAGGTTTATGATTTTTATGATCAGGGTTTTCAAATGTTTAAGGGCTTCTTAGGTTTTTTTAAGAATTTAGATTTCTTAAGATTTAGGGCTACGTAGGATTTAGGGCATAGGATTTAAGTTTAGAATTTTTTTTAGGGCGTAGGGTTTTAAAGGGATTTATTTTGCCCCCCGGTATTATAGTTTTAGGGGTTTAAATGGATTTTAGGATTTAGGTTTTCTTAGGGTTTAGGGTTTCTTAGTGTTTCATATGGTTTAGGGTTTAGGGTTTAGCCCTATGATTTAGAGTTAAGGATTTAGAGTTTCTTAGGGTATATGATTTGGCGTTTAAGATTTCTTAGGGTTTGGTATTTTTAAGGGATTTTTGGATTTAGGGTTTTGGGCAAAAATATTTCTTGGGTTTTATTAGGTTTAGAGTAATTTTTAGGTTTAGGGTTTTAAAGGGTGTTTAGGATTTATATGGTTTTTTACAATTAAGGGGTTCTTAGAGTTTAGAATTTTTATAGGGGTTTTTAAAAAAAATTTAGGGTTTAGAGGTTTTAAATGTTTTTAGGGTTTTTTTTATTTCCTAAGGTTTAGGGTTTCTTAGGGTTTAGCGGTAAGGTTTAGGGTGAAGGGTTTAGGGTTTCTTTGGGTATATAATTTAGCATTTAGGGTTTCTTAGGATTTAGGGTTTTTTATTTAAGGGTTTTTAAGGTGTAAGGTTAAGGGCTTAAGCTTTTGTAGAATTTTTTAGGTTTAGGATTTTAAAAGGGTTTTTGAAGATTTTTATGATTTTTTACGATTTAGGGGTTCCTAGGGCTTACGGTTTCTTTGGGTTTACGGCTTAGGATTTTAGATTTAGGGTTTTTTAGGGGTTAGGGATTTTTATTAGGTTTAGTGTTTTTAAGGTGTTTTTAGGGTTTAGGGTTTGTTGGTGTTTCATAAGTCTTAGGGTTTAGGGGTTTCCCTAAGGTTTAGGGTTTAGTGTTTCTTAGGGTTTTGGGTTTATGATTTCTGGTTTCTTAGGGCCTTCAGATTTTTTAGCTTTAGGCTTTAAAAGGTTTTTAAGGTGTTGATCTAATAAGTTTATGATATACCAACTCAAGGTTAGCTGGCGGTCACTAGTGATTCTAGGGTGCCATGTTACGTCAAGGGGGTAACCGCGGGGCGTGACAAAAACTATGTCTGAATAAAAGCCTCTAACTTATTAGAGATCCTGGGACATGCGGGGCTAACTATAGCAAAACTGAAACAAAAATGAAAGACTGAGTATAAAACATGTCAATCGTCCTCGAAGAAGGAGGACTCACCACTTATATTGCAGAATACGGATCGAGAACCGGTATCCGCATAATCTGAATGATGAGGACCTAAACCTTCAATTTGAATAGAGCTACTACAGGGTTCATTTAATATATGCCTGCAGTAATTCGTCAGCCATAGTCTAGATAAGGGATAGGAAAAATTGATCATATCCTAGTTGTTATTATTTGCTATCTTGCATGGGAAAGGAGTCGGAGCACCATCACTTGTTATTAGATTTCATGTTTTATGGTGTGTTCAAGCTTCACTATTTATTTTCTATTTCGACCTTCAAAGGGCACCAGACGTTGAGTGTGATATAACACAAGCTAGTAATGAGGGCAAAGTTGACCTCGACCTCCTACTATAAAAGATGAACTATTGAGGATTTTCTTTTTCTACCTTGACTGTAGTGTTTATATTGACCTAGACGGAATCCAAGTCCCAATAGTAGAACACCTATAAGAATTCTTAGGAGATTGAATAGAGTATATGGGGAAATCAATTGTATGTGTTTAGGTGAGTAAGGAATATGAGCAGAGCTATCCCACCTGTGATGTAACACTTAAGATAATGTGTTTGCCTTTAATATGGTAGAATGGTTCTATAGTATATCTCGTAGTTTCCAAAGATGGTTTGTTATATAATTATACATGCTGCATGTTCCATAACTTATCTATTTGTATGTCATTTGCCCTTTGTGGATCACTTTCTCACATGTTTTCTAATGTCATAGAATGCTTGCATGTAAGTGTTATCCGCTTCAGGGTACCCTTGTTTATTGTTATATGTTTCTGTAGGACCTTTTCCTTACATGTTCTTTATTGCAATAACCACTTTTCACATGTCACTTGTCCATATTGTGTGGGTACTGAATGCTAATTGATCATATGCTATGGGAAAAATTAGTGCTCGAGGGTTATATGACTCGCATATCACTTGTTTACATGTCAGATGCATCATAAACCATTTCTATGTATATTACATGCCTCGTAGCCTACTTGCTTAAACATCACTTGCTCATATTTCATAAGTGTACATATTATTGACAGGTTAGGTCACTAATCCATGCAATATAACGTACTTGATCAATGTGATTTGTGTTCCGTAGTTCATATTTCATATAGTCTACTTGCTTACGTATTATATATTTGGTAGCTTTAGTATTCATGCATAATGTGCTCATCTAGTCCATTTCCTACATTCCTTATAGTTTATTCGCTCATACGCTACCATATGATATGCGTGCGTACACCATAGATTTCTATAGATTATTGCCCATATATTATGCGCTCCCTTTTGTGCTAATCTTCCTATGTGTCATACCTAATGTGACTTATTTATTTGTACACTATGCCCCTCTGTGATTTTTGACTTGAGTTTTGAACATTTTAGGAAAACATTTCCTTGTATCATTATGTAGTGAAGATTTTGACCAGAAAAGGTTGGCCATATATGTAAATTTTATCACAACCATAGATAAATAACTTAGCATAGTGCCTTATTCGAAGGTGCGGCATAAAACTTTAGATTTTATATTAACAGCTATGCGTTCTTATAAGTCTCACCTCTGAAAAGCGTCATGAGATAAAATAGAAGGGAAAGTAGAGCCCCGATAGGTTAGGCCATTGATTTTGTGTTCGTTCCAAATACGAAATAATTGGGAGATACACACCTCCATTGAAGTATTGTGGAAGGAATAGAATATAACATAAGATACTTGGGAATATGATAGAGATCCTAAGTACCCCTCCTCATTCTAAACATCAACATAAGGATCTGAGATCATGTGGTCCCCTTATATGATCATGATTACTACTAGCATTTGTTCATTTGATATGTCATTTGCATGTCTTGTGATAGCATCCAAGGAAACTCTACTCCATTGAAGGACAAGGATGAAGCTTTAGAAACTCCAAGGAGGCCCATGACAAGATCTCAAACCAAGGAGTTAAATGATAAGCTCAATGGGCTTCAATCGCTGATCCAAATGTGTCTTATTGGGGAAGAAGAGCTCAAGCCCAAGGGAGAGGAATTGTCCAAATGCTACAATTATTTGGTGGCCCAAATTCAAGCCCAAGATGAGGAATTTTAAGGGCCAATTTCGTGCAAATAAGGTCAAGAAGAGTCCAAGAATCAGCCACAACAAGAGTTGCTTTCTGCCCAAGTTTTGAGAGAAGACTAGTCAAACTTTCCAAGATTGTCAAGATTCTTTTCCTAGTTGGGATTTACCTTATTTATTTATTTATTTATTTATATATAGGTTATTAATATTTTCCTTAGTCTATTTATGGTCTCCTAAGTACCATTTAATGCTTTCCTAGAAGAACTAAATTTGTTCCTAGTTAGGTTACTTTATTTCCTTTCTAGAGTAGGATTCCTTGTAATTGTCTTTCTAGGGTTCCTTGGACGTTTTTTTCCCCTTCTCCTATATATAGGAGTCCTTTTCATTCATTAAAGACAATTTAGATTTATATTAATAATATTGGAGTGAGTTCTTTGAACCTTTGTGACCTGTTCTTTGAGAATTTATCTTTAAACCTTTACTATTCATAGTTTAAGGTATAAAGTAATTTCTCTTGTGATATCTTTGGTTTCTTTTTGGTATTCTTTAGAAGGTGATTAGTTTCTACATACTAATTATTGTCTTTAGTTACTAATAAAGCGGTCAAGATCCGAATCTATCGTTTTGATTCGTTTTCTCAAGTAAAGGCGTTAGATTTCTTCCATAAATCTATACGTTGTTACTTGGATCTTTTCAAGGCCTTAGAACATCTAATCCTTGGAAATTCGTGGATCTTTCCTTCGAATTTCCCATATCTTTAGTTAGTTTTTTTATTTCTTTTCTTTGTGCTTCCGCATTCTAATAATCAATTCTCTATTTGTGATCTCCCTTAACCTTGTTGTTATCAAGTGGTATCAGAGCGGTTCTATCAAGATTCCGTTCTTGATAAATCTTGGGATTTCTTCTTAGAGCAACAAAAAAAAAAAAACTGTAGCGTCGTTAAAATTTTCTTTTTACATTCATTAGCGTGAACAGTAGCGTGAACAGAAAAAAAAAGTTATAACTTGCTCTCTAAGAAATATGATTACTTGTCCTCCAAGAAATTTGATTACTTGATACCCAAGAAAGTTTATTACTTGCTATTCAAGAAATCTTATTACTTGCTCTCCAAGTTTTGCATTAATTTGTTTCCAAGCAAGAAGGTTGCAAGAAGAGGGGATTCTAGACCTTTAAGAATAAGAGGAATTTTTTTTTCTTGTTCTTATAATTCTAAAATAAGATCCTTTTTATTCGTGTTTTGTTTCAACTAAATCCTATTTGTTCTAGGACTAGTTCTTTACTTTATTTTGTACCCCAAGATTCCATACTTTATTACTACGAACTTGATACACGTTTTGGTTTAATTATAAATCTACAAAGTATTCCCGTTCAAAGGTTATTTTGAGCGGAAAAACGCAACTGTGGGTGAGTTTAAAAGAGGGTAAAAGCCAAATTAAAAGTGTGATACTTGATCATTTATTCTTTTTTTTTTAGATGTCTAATTCAGGTGGTGATGAGGAAAGGGCTCGTTTAGAAGCCGAGGTCAAAGGAAGGAACGACTTCACCCTTCAAGCTATGCACCAACAATTTGAGAGATGGACCCTTCAATTTCAAGAGATGAGGGATATGATTACCGAGTAGAATGACACCATAGCTGCAATTAGGAGGGAGAATAATGTTAGACCCCAAGTTAGAAGGAATGTACCCCATATCCCTTTTGTAAATACTGAATATGATAATGATGATTTTGATGTTGAATTTAATCTAGAAAGAAGAGATAGGAGGGGACAAAGAGGTAGAGTAGAAGATGATAATATAAATAGTATAAAGATGAAGATGCCATCTTTCAAGGGGACAAGGGATCCAGACTTGTACCTTGATTGGGAGAGACGAGTTGAGGCCATCTTTGATTGCCATAACTACTCTGAGGGTAAGAAAGTTAAACTTGTTGTTGTTAAGTTTTCTGATTATGCTGCTTCTTGGTGGAAAAAGCATGCTAGGGACAGATTGCAAGAGGAGCTACCACCTATTGCTACGTGGGCAGAGATGAAGAGGGTAATGAGGAAGCGATTTATTCCATCATACTTCCAAAGAGATCTACAATCTCGCCTTCAACGCTTGAAGCAAGGCTCCATGTCAGTGGATGAGTACTTCAAAAGCATGGATATGGTTATGATCCAAGCTAACTGCATGGAGGAAGAAGAGGCTACAATAACTAGATTTTTAAGTGGTTTAAATACAGAAATAGCTAATGTAGTAGAGATACAACAATATGTAACTTTAGATGAGTTAGTTGATTTGTCTGTAAAAGTTGAAAAACAAATTGAGAAAAAGCAGCAAAATAACTCATGGAGAAGTCGACCAAACACTATCTCTAAGAAGCCATGGTCAATTCAAGAGGGGAAAGCTCCTTCCAAAACTCAAGATGATAGAGGTAAAGGTAAAGTTGAGGAGGGAGGTAAAACCTTTAATCCTAAATCTTCTAAACCTTCAAGTTCTATTCAATGTCACAAATGTCATGGAAGGGGGCATATGATGCATGAATGTCCAAGTAGAAGAAACATCCTACTTAGAGAGAATGGAGAATATGAGAGTGAAAAAAGTGAGGGGGAAGAAGAAGAGGGAGAAGGTGTAAGTGAGGAAGATGATTTGGAATTGCCTAATGATGGTATAATTAGGGTGGTTAGGAGAATTATGACTATCAATTTGGGTAGTGCTGATGAAGGGCAGAGAGAGAATTTGTTTCATACTAGGTGTGGGATAAAAGGGAAGACTTATTCTATGATTATTGATGGGGGAAGTTGTGCCAATGTGGTGAGTTCATACTTGGTGGATAAACTAGGAATTGCATGCATGAAGCGCTCTACCCCATATAGGCTCCAATGGTTGAATGATTGTGGAGAAGTAAAAGTAAACAAACAATGCATGATTTCATTCAATGTTGGTAGGTATGAAGATGAGATTCTTTGTGATGTAGTTCCAATGCAAGCATGTCATGTTTTACTTGGCCGACCTTGGCAGTATGATAGGGATACTACTCATCATGGGAGAAAGAATAGGTATAGTCTTCTGCATAATGGTAAGAAGTATACTCTTGCACCATTATCTCCTTCTCAAGTGTTTGAAGATCAAAAACGATTGAGGAAAACAATGGGAAAACAAAAGGGAGAGGTAAAAAGTGAGCTTGAGGGAAAAGAAAAAGGCCAAGAGATAGAAAAAAAGAGAGATGGCCGAGAGAAAGAGAGAGAGGGCAGCGATCTAAGTAAAGAGGTAAAAGATGGTGTGAGTAAAAAAACAAAATGTTTTGGTGAGAGGAAAGAGGCTAAGGAAAAGAAAAATGAGATCATTTATATAAAAACCAAAGAGTGTTTGAATGCTGGGAGAGAGGCACTGCCCATAATACTACTTACTTACAAAGAAGTATTGATTAATTTTGAACAACTAACTCCTTCTTTGCCAAATAGTGTTTCTTCTCTTTTACAGAATTTTGAAGATGTTTTTCCTGATGACACTCAAAAGGGATTGCCACCTTTGAGAGCGATTGAGCACCAAATTGACTTTGTGCCTGGGTCTCAACTTCCTAATAGGCCTGCCTATAGGAGCAATCCTGAAGAGACCAAAGAATTACAAAGGCAAGTTGAAGAATTGCTTGAAAAGGGATTTGTTCGAGAGAGTATGAGCCCATGCTCTGTTCCAGTCCAATTGGTCCCCAAAAAGGATGGAACATGGAGGATGTGTGTAGATTGTCGAGCCATCAACAACATAACGGTAAAGTATCGCCATCCTATCCCTCGTCTTGATGACATGTTGGACCAACTGTATGGTTCCAAAATCTTTTCTAAAATTGATCTAAAGAGTGGTTACCATCAGATTCGTATGAATCCTGGAGATGAATGGAAAATTTCTTTTAAGACCAAATATGGACTTTATGAGTGGTTAGTTATGCCCTTTGGTTTGACTAATGAATCATGTTTTTAAAGATTTCCATGGAAAATTTATTGTGGTGCATTTTGATGACATCTTGATCTTTTTCTCAAAATTTGGATGAACACCTAGAGCACTTAAAACAAGTTTTTGAAGTTCTTAGAAATCAACGCTTATTTGCTAATCTCAAAAAGTGTACTTTCTGTGTGGATCGTGTGGTTTTCTTAGGTTTTGTGGTCAGTTCTAAGGGAGTTGAAGTAGATGATGAGAAAATCAAGGCAATAAAAGAATGGCCTAAACCTAATAGTGTAACTGAAGTTAGGAGTTTTCATGGACTTGCTAGTTTTTATAGGAGGTTTGTGCGAGACTTTAGCACCATTGCTGCTCCTTTAACTGAAGTTATTAAAAAAGATAAGGTTTTTACAAGGAGAAAGGAACAAGATGATGCATTCAACTTGCTGAAGGATAAATTGTGTTCTGCTCCTCTTTTGCAATTGCCTGATTTTTTTAAGTCTTTTGAAGTTGAGTGTGATGCCTCTGGTAATGGCATAGGTGCAGTTTTGATGCAAGACTCCAAGCCAATTGCCTACTTTAGTGAAAAGCTAAGTGGAGCGACATTGAACTACTCAACTTATGATAAGGAGCTATATGCCTTGGTAAGGGCGTTAGCTACATGGCAGCACTACTTGTGGCCTCGAGAATTTGTGGTCAAGACTGATCATGGGTCATTAAAATACTTGAAGAGCCAAGGTAAACTTAGTCGTAGGCATGCTAAATGGGTAGAGTTTATTGAAACTTTTCCTTATGTAAAGAAAGGAGAATGTGGTTGCTGATGCACTCTCAAGAAGGTATGTTTTGATCTCTACTCTTACTTCAAAGTTATTGGGTAAGTTAGGTCCTTTTGAGAAATTTAATCTTCAAGATGAATTTCTATTCAAGGAAAATAAATTATGTGTCCCTAACTGCTTGTTGCGTGAACTATTTGTTAGGGAAGCACATTGTGGAGGGCTAATGGGACATTTTGGTGTACCCAAAACACTGGAAATACTTTCTGAACATTTTAATTGGCCTAGTATGAGAAAGGATGTTGAAAAAGTGTGTTCTTATTGTCTTGAATGTAAACAGGCTAAGTCTAGAACATTGCTGCATGGTCTTTATACTCCTTTACCTGTTTTTAATTCCCCTTGGATTGATATTTCTATGGATTTCATATTGGGGTTGCCAAGGACTAAGTATGGTAAGGATAGTATATTTGTGGTAGTAGATAGATTTTCTAAAATGGCTCGTTTTATCCCATGTAAAAAGACTAATGATGCATCTCATGTGGTTGACTTGTTTGTAAAGGAAGTGGTTAAATTGCATGGAATACCTAGAACTATTGTTAGTGATAGGGATGCCCAGTTCTTAAGTCACTTTTGGAGAATTCTTTCGGGAAAGTTGGGAACTAAATTGCTATTTTCTACATCTTGTCAGCCACAAACGGACGGGCTAACGGAAGTGGTTAATAGAACTTTAGGGAACATGTTGAAGGCTGTTTTGAAAGGAAAGTTGACTTCTTGGGAAGATTACTTACCTATTGTAGAATTTGCTTATAATAGGACCTTCCATTCTTCTACTGAAGGCTGATATGATGAAGAAAATTCATGAACAAACAAGGCTTGCAATTGAAAAGAAGAACAAGGAAGTTGCATTGCGAAGGAATAAGGGCAGAAAATATGTTGTTTTTAAACCCGGTGACTTGGTTTGGGTGCATATGAGAAAGGAAAGATTTCCTTTCAAAACAAAGACCAAACTAGATCCTAGAGGAAGTGGGCCATACAAAGTCCTTGAAAGGATTGGAGACAATGCTTATAAACTTGATCTTCCTGGTCAGTTCCAAGTTAGTGCTACTTTTAATGTTTCTGATCTTTCCCATTTTGATGCAGATTTGAATTCGAGGACGAATTCTCTTCAAGAAGAGGGGAATGATAGCATCCAAGGAAGCTCTACTCCATTGAAGGACAAGGATGAAGCTTTAGAAACTCCAAGGAGGCCCATAACAAGATCTCAAACCAAGGAGTTCAATGATAAGCTCAATGGGCTTCAATCGCTAATCCAAATGTGTTTTATTGGGGAAGAAGAGCTCAAGCCCAAGGGAGAGGAATTGTCCAAATGCTACAATTATTTGGTGGCCCAAATTCAAGCCCAAGATGAGGAATTTTAAGGGCCAATTTCGTGCAAATAAGGCCAAGAAGAATCCAAGAATCAGGCACAACAAGAGTTGCTTTCTGCCCAAGTTTTGAGAGAAGACTAGTCAAACTTTCCAAGATTGTCAAGATTCTTTTCCTAATTGGGATTTACCTTATTTATTTATTTATTTATTTATATATAGGTTATTAATATTTTCCTTAGTCTATTTATGGTCTCCTAAGTACCATTTAATGCTTTCCTAGAAGAACTAAATTTGTTCCTAGTTAGGTTACTTTATTTCCTTTCTAGAGTAGGATTCCTTGTAATTGTCTTTCTAGGGTTCCTTGGACGTTTTTTTCCCCTTCTCCTATATATAGGAGTCCTTTTCATTCATTAAAGACAATTTAGATTTATATTAATAATATTGGAGTGAGTTCTTTGAACCTTTGTGACCTGTTCTTTGAGAATTTATCTTTAAACCTTTACTAGTTTCATAGTTTAAGGTATAAAGTAACTTTCTCTTGTGATATATTTGGTGTCTTTTTGATATTCTTTAGAAGGTGATTAGTTTCTACATACTAATTATTGTCTTTAGTTACTCATAACGCGGTCAAGATCCGAATCTATCGTTTTGATTCGTTTTCTCAAGTAAAGGCGTTAGATTTCTTCCATAAATCTATACATTGTTACTTGGATCTTTTCAAGGCCTTAGAACATCTAATCCTTGGAAATTCGTGGATCTTTCCTTCGAATTTCCCATATCTTTAGTTAGTTTTTTTGTTTCTTTTCTTTGTGCTTCCGCATTCTAATATTCAATTCTCTATTTGTGATCTCCCTTAACCTTGCTGTTATCATCTTGTGTTTAGGTATATTAAAGTCCTTATTTTTATGAGTTCTACTTGTGTATATTCAGTGAATTACATGGTCAAGAAAGGGGTTTAATTTGTCACATTATTATTTTATGAACCATATCTATTGAGACTTCATGCTAGACTTGTCAATACGTGATTTAGGTTAGTCTATGGATTTTGGATAGTCCTATTTATAATGGGAACTCTCGCAAATCTCCAAATGAAATTTCAAGGTTAACAAAACTATCAGCTTCACCCACAATATAATAGATTTAAAGTGAACTATTTGTATATTTGAATGTGACCCGATTAAGATGAAGTCGATGGAAGTATTTAAACTTGAGATAATAAGTTGGTATTTGAGTCTAAAGTTTAAAGTGACATATTGTATATAAGTTTTAAATTAAGTTAAAGGTATTAAGGTCTAGAAATTGAATAAAATATTAGGTGCTTGCTTGACTTCACTAAGCTAGTAGATGACAAGTAGGTGCATCACCTACTTTAACTTATTGACCAGCCAAAAGGACCAAGTAGGTGCATCACCTACTAAGACTCTTTTGACCATGTTATTGGGCCAAGTACACTACACCTACTTGCATTAATCTGGCCCAAGTTGAATAGAAGATTAAGGGGAAAATGAACAGCAAAGGCCCAATCTTTCCAAGCCCACAAGAAATAATTTGAATGGAAAAGTAGGTGGCATCACCTACTTAAATGTGTGACCTAAATTAAAGACACATGTTTGGCTGCAAAAGAAGTACAAGAAAGGTGGCAAAAGACCCAATGTTCTTAAGTCCAAAAATGCCCAAGTGAAAAGTCCAAGTAGGTGGGTCACCTACTTGAAAAATTATGGCCCAAAATGAGTGAGAAAGTCAGCCAAAGTAGGTACTTTTAAAAGGGATTGATATCAGCTTTTTCCAACAAAATTTACTTTGCCAAAAATCTGATTTCTAGTCTTACAACTTATTTTATTATAGATTAGTAATCTGAAGAGAAGGAGCTTAAGTCATACTTTTTGAATTGCATAGCAAGGTATGTAAGGCTATTCGATTTCCTATTTCTTTGGCATGAATAAGAGTAAACTTTCTAAGTGCCCTTGGTAGTGACTGATCTATAGGTGCAGTTCCTACTCCCTAGAGCATTAAAGTGAGTACTCTAATATGAGTTTGTTACTAAATGTATGTGCTTACTCTACCAAGTATTAGCATGCAAGGTTTAAACTTGTTTCACCGTCAAAGTACCCTTGGCACATATTTCCCTTATATAAATCAAAATGGTCCTAGATTACACATGGTACATATGTTTGTATGTTGGATATACAATCTGCCCATATCACGCCAACTAGCTTCAATTATACATATATATATGTCATCTTTGTCACATGTTCATATGTTCCCATTATAGGTTATTACTCCCATTGTGTTAGACTATAATGTTACCTCACAAGATCCCTACTTGTTCTGTTGTACATTTTATATGTACTTACTAGGAATATATATCCGTCCTTAGGTTGATTCTGCCCACGTTCTCCCTTGGTTCCACTTTCATGTATACCTTGTATTTGATATTAGTTAGTGAGTATCCGGCTACCGTATAGAGTTCAAATCTCTTGGCTGAATGTTAAATGTTTTCACTTGATATGTGCTTGAATTTGAGATGTCAAAATGCTTAACTGAGTCATATGCTCCTAAGTATTACATGTGCATGTCACATTTGCTTCCCATGTCATTGTTATTATCGTAAGTCCATATTCATATGTCTTCTACTACTGGTCCATAGTTCCAAATCTCAACAATGATTATGACCACCAAAACAGCAATCTCAAAAGAGATAACGATCATCAAAACAACAATCTCTAAAGAGTTATGATTATCCAAAAAACAATCCCGAAAGAGTTATGAACATCAAAACAACAATCTCAAAGATAAAGAATTTAAGTGAAGCTAGATGTATAATTATGGGTGGCAGCCCAGGGGAAAATGCCTAGCATGGATCGATCCCAATTGGTATAGTAGGGTGGGAGCTCAGGGGCGAAAGCCTAGCATGGCCCGATCCCAATTGGTGTAAGAGGGTGGCAGCTCAGGGGAGAAAGCTTAGCATGGGCCGTTCCCAATTTGTGGAATTATGAGGACAGCATCTCACGGGTTAAATTGCCTAGCATGGGTCATCCTCTTCTACCGCTGATCAACTGGTCATTTGAATCATATGTCTTATAAATATTATAATGCAAAGAAAAGTAAAGAAAAGAATGTAACATACACGATTCCATAAGTATAAGCAAAGGTGGTCTCTAATCCTTTTTTATTGCTATTTGGTTTCACTTGAGCTCTCATTTTACATATGGTTGTATTACGCCCTACATATTCAGTACATTCTTTCGTATTGACGTCCCCTTATTGGGGATACTGCATTTCATGCTGCAGGTACAAGTACTCGACTAGTAGATCTCCCCAATAGAAGCACATGATACTCAGCGGTTGTTGGTGAGCTCCAGGTTGATTCAGGGCTTTGCCGAGTCTTTACTATGCATATTTCATAGTGGTACAGTCATGGATTCCAGTAGAGGCTTTGTAGACATTGATTATAAAGCTATCATCTGTATTCATAGTTTCACTTGTAACATATATCGATTCAGCTAGTCAATATGTGTTGTATATGAAGCTTCTCATCAGTAAATCTATTTGCATAGTAGTTTACTTTCTAATCACAGGTCACTTGTAAATCATGTGTTCATATGGTACTTGTCCGCCTTACTTAGGGTTGGGGTGTGACATCCAGCCAAAGAGCTTACAATTAAAGGTGTGATGGATGCATTAACGGG
Source organism: Solanum verrucosum (assembly GCF_900185275.1). Lineage (NCBI taxonomy): Eukaryota > Viridiplantae > Streptophyta > Magnoliopsida > Solanales > Solanaceae > Solanum > Solanum verrucosum. The sequence continues at coordinate 156,414 of NW_026020380.1, forward strand.
ATGTTCCAACATCCATGGTAAAGTAGATCTTTCTTTCGGGCATCAAGGTACAATAGATAAACTTAACACTTTTTCCATTACAAATGAACAAAGTGTGAATGTTAGCTTGGCTTTAAGTGAGCCTATTGATTATTTACCTTATATTGATAATGTGCTTGTTGAGAATGTGGATACACTAGTTGATCCTATTGATGACCGAATTGATTCTTCTAGTAAGATCGATTTGTGTCCACCTAGTGTTGACACCTATGCTTTGAATGCTAGCTCATTATTTTGTAATGACTGTGTTGATCAACCTGTTTGTGAACACTGGTTGAGGGTTCTTGTAATGTGAGCAACCTCAATTTGGTGGTACTAATAAAATGTTGATCATTTGATTAGGAGTGACTCTTTGAGCAGGTCTTTTGTGGCTGATCTAATTGCTTGCTTTGCTCATAGATATCATGTGCTTGAAGGTGCTTCGAAAGATGATATGTGTCTTTTTGAGGTTGAACTTGCATGTTTTACTTCTTCCCTACTGGTTGATCATTCCCTCTTTAAGTACAATATCCTTTTTGAAGATGTTGAAATCAGTCCTGGTGATGTACCTAGTGGTGTGAATCATGAGAGTAGTATAGTTCTTGATAACTATACTTGCTATAATAACCCACTATGGTTGAAGTTTTTCCTCCCAAAGATGGAAATCTCTTCTTAGAAGATGAAAGTGCTCTAGTAGGGAAGGAATGTGATGAGGAGGAAGGTGGTGTTTGTTTTCCCATTCCCTTTTCTTCTTGGTGTGTCCCAATTTTCAATGGTATGACCCTTGAGTTTTAATCTATTAGTAGTCATAACCATGAAAACACCTTGGAGGAAGTTGAATTACGGGAAACCTTTCTCTATTACTTGTTTACATATGATGATGCTCATGCTGTTGAGTGCAGTATGTTGTTGGGAGGAACAAGTGCCCACTTGATAAATGGAGGAGCACTTGATCCAGTTCTGTGGATCTTCTACCCTTTTGATCCCGGTGGATGTTTGAGGGTATTTGAAATGGTAGGAGTATCATCTTTTGGGTGGTACTACCATGTTGTTGAGAAGAATAATCATTGTCCTTGTTCTCCATTTGTGGGCAATAGCCATGACAATAGAGGATGTTTGGTTGTTCCTTGAGTTGGAGTCTACTCGGTTAATTGCTTTAAATGTTAACCTTTGTATTACCCATCATGCTAAGAGGATAAGCTTCTTGCTTATGACCTATATGGTTTTACAAGGTTTGGATTCGAGGACTAACTTTTATCTACTTGCATATGATGATACTCATACTTGTGTGGGTATCTTATGTTAGTAGTGGTTTAAATTGGGCAAATGAGAGTCTCCTTGACTCAATGCTATACGATCTTTTTCCATGTGACCCCAGTGCCATCCTTTAGTGTGCTGAATGTGGTAGTAACACCTTCTGTCATTAGCATGATTCTTCCGTGGTGTTATTATTTGATCCAATGTACTTGAGTGAGGTATGTTTACCAATTTGGGTAGGGAATACTTACGTGCTTGAACCTGCTCTTGAATTGGGAATGATTACTCTATTGAAGTTATCTAGTGCATATTGGATGGGTCTCAATGTTTCTTACTTAGCCAAGTATCTATTGCTTTGATGGGTTACAAACCCTTGGTTAATATGTTAAATTTGTGCATCCTTGGCATGGTGATGAAATTGTTATTGCTAACGCTAACCCTCATGCCATGATAATCTTTGTACTGTTTGCTTCCCCTATGGTTTTTGCAAGGTATGGATTCGATGACGAATCCTTTTCAAGAAGGGGAGAATGATGTAAAATGGATGAAGTCAAGCCTATCTATTCACGAACTTCAATGCTTTGATGGAGTGTTCACAAGGATGGAGGCAGTTTGGCATGTATGGATGCCAAGGAGGGGAGTTCCATGTATTACATGGGAACATATGTACCTTGAAAGAGCTCCCAGTTGGGCAACACCATGCTTGGATGATAGCTTGGAGCATGGGAGGCCTAACAAAGCGAGGAGGAACAAGTGAAGAATGTGCTCCATTCGGCGAGCTGCAGGACAGTTCGGCGACTCGCCAAAAGCCCTTTGGCGAGGGTTCCCAAGATCGCCAACTGCCCAAGGAGCTACAAAGGGGAAAACTGCTCACTAGGTGAGCTGAAGACCAATGGCGCGCATCCCCAAATGGATTGGGCGATGGTTCCCAGACCACCCAAAGTTCTAGCAGCTTCCCAGCCAAGGACAAGAGCTGAGTTCCTCGCCGAGTTCATTGGGCGCATGGCCGAGCCAGAAGGCGAGCCCGACTTAGCTCGCCCATTGGCCCATTTCGGGTCACTTTTGGGTCCATTTATGTAATAATGCCTAATACTATAAATAGGCCTTTAGGGTTTCATTTTAGACTAAGACTATTTTGAATATTGATGAATGATAAATTTAACTCCTTGTGTGAGTGTTGAAAGTTTGGTAAGCTTTTGTTGAACATTGTTTATAAACGATGGTTGCTTCGGATATCGATTCCCTTGAGATATTCGTAAGAGGTAGATACTATTTTAGGATTAACAGATCTAGGTCATTGAGTTTAATATAACCTTTGATTGCTTTTTGTTTCCTCATTGTGTGTCTACCTATTTATCTTGATTTGGTACTTGTTAGGATCTAGATTGGAGGTTATTGGATTTAATACATCCTTTAGTTGCCAATTGTTTCTTATCTTGTGTCTCTTCTTCTATCCTTCTTATTTTTCGCTGTTTGTTGTGATTCTTCTAGTGAGAATTATATCAATTAGGGTTTAGGCCCTAAGGTATAGGATTTAAGGTTTAGGGTTTCGGATTTTAGGTTAAGAGTTTTTTTAGAGTTTATGGGTTTTTTTAGGTTTATGATTTTTATGATTAGGGGTTTTAAATGTTTTAGGGTTTCTTAGGTTTTTTTAAAATTTTTGATTTCTTAAGATTTAGGGTTACGTAGGCCTAATTTAGTGCTTATGGTTTTAAAGGGATATATTTTTTTTCCTCGGGTATTATGGTTTTAGGGGTTTTAATGGATTTTAGGGTGTAGGGTTTAGCCCTATGGTTTAGAGTTAAGGATTGAGAGTTTCTTAGTGTATATGATTTAGCATTTAGGATTTCTTAGGGTTTGGTTTTTTTAAGGGTTTTTAGGATTTAGGGTTTTGGGCTTAAGATTTTCTAGGGTTTTATTAGGTTCAGAGGAATTTTTAGGTTAAGGGTTTTAAGGTGTTTAGGATTTTTTATCATTTGTTTTACCATAAAGGAGTTCTTAGAGCTTAGGGGTTTTAAAAAGTTTTGTAGGGTTATTTTATTTCTTAAGATTTAGGGTTTCTTAGGGTTTAGCCCTAAGGTTTAGGGTGAAGGGTTTAAGGTTTCTTTGGGTCTATAGCTTAAGGATTTAGGGTTTAAGGTCTAAGTTTTTATTTAAAGGTTTTTAAGGTTTAGGGTTTAGGGCTTAAGTTTTTGTAGAATTTTTTAGGTCTAGAGTTTTTTTAGGTTTAGGATTTTAAAAGGGGTTTTCAAGATTTATATGATTTTTTACGGTTTAGGGGTTCTTAGGGATTAGGGTTTCTTTGGGTTTAGGGCTTAGGATTTTAGATTCAAGGTATTTAGGGGTTAGGGGTTTTAAGGGTTTTTTTAGGTTTAGTGTTTTTAAAGGTTTTTTAGTGTGTAGGATTTCTTAGGGTTTGGGGTTTGTTGGTGTTTCATAAGTCTTGAGGTTTAGGGGTTTGTCTAAGTTTTAGGGTTTAGGGTTTGGGGTTTCTTAGGGGTTTCAAATTTCTTAGCTTTAGGATATTAAAGGTGTTGATCTAATATGCTTATGATATGCCAACTCAAGGTTAGCTTGGGATCACTCGTGATCCTAGGTTCCGTGTTACGTCAAGGGGGTAACCTCGGGTAATGATAAAAACAATGTCTGAATTAAACCCTCTAGCTGACTAGAGATGCTGGGACATGCCCCCGGCTAACTCTAGCAAAACTGAAACTAAAATGAAAGACTGAATATCAACCATGTAAATTGACTTCGAAAAATGAGAACTCACCACTGATATTGCTGAATACGAATCAGGAACCGATCTCCACGTGATCTGAATGGTGAGGACCTGAACCTACATCAAGAGAAGATGTAGCGTAGTGTATGTATCAGTACTTGAAAGGTAGTGAGCATGCATGATATGATAAAGGTGAACAAATATATATAATTGATAGAGCATATTGAACAATGATATAATCTCAACATGATGAATATGAGTTAAGGTATTTGGTTAAGGGTTTTTAGGTCTGGGTTAAGAGTTTAAGTTTTTCTAGGAATTTTTAGGTCAAGAGTTTTTTTCAATTAAGGATTGTTAAAGATTTTTTAAGATCATTATTGTTTTTACGATATATGAGTTCTAAGGGCTTAGGAATTAGGGTTTTTGATTAAGAAATTTTTTTAGGGTTTTTAAGGTTTGTTTTTCAGGATTTTTTGTTTTAGGGTTTTAATGGTTTTTAGTGTTAGCTTTTCTTAGGATTTAGTATTTCTTAGGGTTTAGGGCTTCTTAGTGTTTTATAAGGCTTAGGGTTGGGTTTTATCCCTAAGGTTTAGGGTTTAGGTTTCTTAGGGTTTGAGTTTAATATTTACGGTCTCCTAGGTTTTTTTTTTGGGTCATTTAGGGTGTAGGCTTTAGGGTTTAGTGTTTTAGTTATAGCATCCAAGGAAGCTCTACTCCATTGAAGGACAAGGATGACGCTTTAGAAACTCCAAGGAGGCCCATAACAAGATCTCAAACCAAGGAGTTCAATGATAAGCTCAATGGGCTTCAATCGCTGATCCAAAGGTTTCTTATTTGGGAAGAAGAGCTCAAGCCCAAAGGAGAGGAATTGTCCAAATGCTACAATTATTTGGTGGCCCAAATTCAAGCCCAAGATGAGGAATTTTAAGGTCCAATTTCGTGCAAAAAAGGTCAAGAAGAGTCCAAGAATCAGCCACAACAAGAGTTGCTTTCTGCCCAAGTTTTGAGAGAAGACTAGTCAAACTTTCCAAGATTGTCAAGATTCTTTTCCTAGTTGGGATTTACCTTATTTATTTATTTATATATAGGTTATTAATATTTTCCTTAGTCTATTTATGGTCTCCTAAGTACCATTTAATGCTTTCCTAGAAGTACTAAATTTGTTCCTAGTTAGGTTACTTTATTTCCTTTCTAGAGTAGGATTCCTTGTAATTGTTTTTTTAGGGTTTGGCTTCTTGGACGTTTTTCCCTTCTCCTATATATAGGAGTCCTTTTCATTCATTAAAGGGAATTTAGATTGATATTAATAATATTTGAGAGAGTTCTTTGAACCTTTGTGACTTGTTCTTTGAGAATTTATCTTTAAACCTTTACTAGTTTCATAGTTTAAGGTATAAAGTAACTTCTTCTTGTGATATCTTTGGTTTCTTTTTGGTATTCTTTAGAAGGTGATTAGTTTCTACATACTAATTATTGTCTTTAGTTACTCATAAAGCGGTCAAGATCCGAATCTATCGTTTTGATTCGTTTTCTCAAGTAAAGGCGTTAGATTTCTTCCATAAATCTATACGTTGTTACTTGGATCTTTTCAAGGCCTTAGAACATCTAATCTTTGGAAATTCGTGGATCTTTCCTTCGAATTTCCCAAATCTTTATTTAGTTTTTTTGTTTCTTTTCTTTGTGCTTCCGCATTCTAATATTTAATTCTCTATTTGTGATCTCCCTTAACCTTGCTGTTATCAAGTGGTATCAGAGCGGTTCTATCAAGATTCCGTTCTTGATAAATCTTGGGATTTCTTCTTAGAGCAACAAAAAAAAAAAAAAAAAAAAAAATAGCGTGAACAGTAGCGTCGTGAAAAAAAAAAAAAAAATTATTACAGTTGCGTGAACAGAAAAAAAAAAAATTATAACTTGCTCTCAAAGAAATCTGATTACTTGTCCTCCAAGAAATTTGATTACTTGATACCCAAGAAAGCTTATTACTTGCTATTCAAGAAATCTTATTACTTGCTCTCCAAGTAAACTTATTACTTGCTCTCCAAGTTTTGCATTAATTTGTTTCCAAGCAAGAAGGTAGCAAGAAGAGGGGATTCTAGACCTTTAAGAATAAGAGGAATTTTTTTTTTTTTCTTGTTCTTATAATTCTAAAATAAGTTCCTTTTTATTCGCGTTTTGTTTCAACTAAATCCTACTTGTTCTAGGACTAGTTCTTTACTTTCTTTTGTACCCCAAGATTCCATACTTTATTACTACGAACTTGATACACGTTTTGGTTTAATTATAAATCTACAAAGTATTCTCGTTCAAAGTTGATTTTGAGTGGAAAAAGGCAAGTGTGGGTGAGTTTAAAAGAGGGTAAAAGCCATATTAAAAGTGTGATACTTGATCATTTATTCTTTTTTTTTTTTTTTTAGATGTCTAATTCAGGTGGTGATGAGGAAAGGGCTCGTTTAGAAGCCGAGGTCAAAGGAAGGAACGACTTCACCCTTCAAGCTATGCACCAACAATTTGAGAGATGGACCCTTCAATTTCAAGAGATGAGGGATATGATTATCGAGCAGAATGACACCATAGCTGCAATTAGGAGGGAGAATAATGTTGTACCCCCAAATAATGTTAGACCCCAAGTTAGAAGGAATGTACCCCATATCCCTTTTGTAAATCCTGAATATGATAATGATGATTTTGATGTTGAATTTAATCTAGAAAGAAGAGATAGGAGGGGACAAAGAGGTAGAGTAGAAGATGATAATATAAATAGTATAAAGATGAAGATGCCATCTTTCAAGGGGACAAGGGATCCAGACTTGTACCTTGATTGGGAGAGACGAGTTGAAGCCATCTTTGATTGCCATAACTACTCTGAGGGTAAGAAAGTTAAACTTGCTATTGTTGAGTTTTCTGATTATGCTGCTTCTTGGTGGAAAAAGCTTGCTAGGGACAGATTGCAAGAGGAGTTACCACCTAATGCTACGTGGGCAGAGATGAAGAGGGTAATGAGGAAGCGATTTATTCCATCATACTTCCAAAGAGATCTACAATCTCGCCTTCAACGCTTGAAGCAAGGCTCCATGTCGGTGGATGAGTACTTCAAAAGCATGGATATGGCTATGATCCAAGCTAACTGCATGGAGGAAGAAGAGGCTACAATAGCTAGATTTTTAAATGGTTTAAATACAAAAATAGCTAATGTAGTAGAGATACAACAATATGTAACTTTAGATGAGTTAGTTGATTTGTCTGTAAAAGTTGAAAAACAAATTGAGAAAAAGCAGCAAAATAACTCATGGAGAAGTCGACCAAACACTATCTCTAAGAAGCCATGGTCAACTCAAGAGGGGAAAGCTCCTTCCAAACCTCAAGATGATAGAGGTAACGGTAAGGTTGAGGAGGGAGGTAAAACCTTTAATCCTAAATCTTCTAAACCTTCAAGTTCTATTCAATGTCACAAATGTCATGGAAGGGGGCATATGATGCATGAATGTCCAAGTAGAAGAAACATCCTACTTAGAGAGAATGGAGAATATGAGAGTGAAAAAAGTGAGGGGGAAGAAGAAGAAGGAGAAGGTGTAAGTGAGGAAGATGATTTGGAATTGCCTAATGATGGTATAATTGGGGTGGTTAGGAGAATTATGACTATCAATTTGGGTAGTGTTGATGAAGGGCAGAGAGAGAATTTGTTTCATACGAGGACGAATTCTCTTCAAGAAGAGGGGAATGATAGCATCCAAGGAAGCTCTACTCCATTGAAGGACAAGGATGACGCTTTAGAAACTCCAAGGAGGCCCATAACAAGATCTCAAACCAAGGAGTTCAATGATAAGCTCAATGGGCTTCAATCGCTGATCCAAAGGTTTCTTATTGGGGAAGAAGAGCTCAAGCCCAAGGAGAGGAATTGTCCAAATGCTACAATTATTTGGTGGCCCAAATTCAAGCCCAAGATGAGGAATTTTAAGGTCCAATTTCGTGCAAAAAAGGTCAAGAAGAGTCCAAGAATCAGCCACAACAAGAGTTGCTTTCTGCCCAAGTTTTGAGAGAAGACTAGTCAAACTTTCCAAGATTGTCAAGATTCTTTTCCTAGTTGGGATTTACCTTATTTATTTATTTATATATAGGTTATTAATATTTTCCTTAGTCTATTTATGGTCTCCTAAGTACCATTTAATGCTTTCCTAGAAGTACTAAATTTGTTCCTAGTTAGGTTACTTTATTTCCTTTCTAGAGTAGGATTCCTTGTAATTGTTTTTTTAGGGTTTGGCTTCTTGGACGTTTTTCCCTTCTCCTATATATAGGAGTCCTTTTCATTCATTAAAGGGAATTTAGATTGATATTAATAATATTTGAGAGAGTTCTTTGAACCTTTGTGACTTGTTCTTTGAGAATTTATCTTTAAACCTTTACTAGTTTCATAGTTTAAGGTATAAAGTAACTTCTTCTTGTGATATCTTTGGTTTCTTTTTGGTATTCTTTAGAAGGTGATTAGTTTCTACATACTAATTATTGTCTTTAGTTACTCATAAAGCGGTCAAGATCCGAATCTATCGTTTTGATTCGTTTTCTCAAGTAAAGGCGTTAGATTTCTTCCATAAATCTATACGTTGTTACTTGGATCTTTTCAAGGCCTTAGAACATCTAATCTTTGGAAATTCGTGGATCTTTCCTTCGAATTTCCCAAATCTTTATTTAGTTTTTTTGTTTCTTTTCTTTGTGCTTCCGCATTCTAATATTTAATTCTCTATTTGTGATCTCCCTTAACCTTGCTGTTATCAAGTGGTATCAGAGCGGTTCTATCAAGATTCCGTTCTTGATAAATCTTGGGATTTCTTCTTAGAGCAACAAAAAAAAAAAAAAAAAAAAAAAAATAGCGTGAACAGTAGCGTCGTGAAAAAAAAAAAAAATTATTACAGTTGCGTGAACAGAAAAAAAAAAAAATTATAACTTGCTCTCAAAGAAATCTGATTACTTGTCCTCCAAGAAATTTGATTACTTGATACCCAAGAAAGCTTATTACTTGCTATTCAAGAAATCTTATTACTTGCTCTCCAAGTAAACTTATTACTTGCTCTCCAAGTTTTGCATTAATTTGTTTCCAAGCAAGAAGGTAGCAAGAAGAGGGGATTCTAGACCTTTAAGAATAAGAGGAATTTTTTTTTTTTTCTTGTTCTTATAATTCTAAAATAAGTTCCTTTTTATTCGCGTTTTGTTTCAACTAAATCCTACTTGTTCTAGGACTAGTTCTTTACTTTCTTTTGTACCCCAAGATTCCATACTTTATTACTACGAACTTGATACACGTTTTGGTTTAATTATAAATCTACAAAGTATTCTCGTTCAAAGTTGATTTTGAGTGGAAAAAGGCAAGTGTGGGTGAGTTTAAAAGAGGGTAAAAGCCATATTAAAAGTGTGATACTTGATCATTTATTCTTTTTTTTTTTTTTTTAGATGTCTAATTCAGGTGGTGATGAGGAAAGGGCTCGTTTAGAAGCCGAGGTCAAAGGAAGGAACGACTTCACCCTTCAAGCTATGCACCAACAATTTGAGAGATGGACCCTTCAATTTCAAGAGATGAGGGATATGATTATCGAGCAGAATGACACCATAGCTGCAATTAGGAGGGAGAATAATGTTGTACCCCCAAATAATGTTAGACCCCAAGTTAGAAGGAATGTACCCCATATCCCTTTTGTAAATCCTGAATATGATAATGATGATTTTGATGTTGAATTTAATCTAGAAAGAAGAGATAGGAGGGGACAAAGAGGTAGAGTAGAAGATGATAATATAAATAGTATAAAGATGAAGATGCCATCTTTCAAGGGGACAAGGGATCCAGACTTGTACCTTGATTGGGAGAGACGAGTTGAAGCCATCTTTGATTGCCATAACTACTCTGAGGGTAAGAAAGTTAAACTTGCTATTGTTGAGTTTTCTGATTATGCTGCTTCTTGGTGGAAAAAGCTTGCTAGGGACAGATTGCAAGAGGAGTTACCACCTAATGCTACGTGGGCAGAGATGAAGAGGGTAATGAGGAAGCGATTTATTCCATCATACTTCCAAAGAGATCTACAATCTCGCCTTCAACGCTTGAAGCAAGGCTCCATGTCGGTGGATGAGTACTTCAAAAGCATGGATATGGCTATGATCCAAGCTAACTGCATGGAGGAAGAAGAGGCTACAATAGCTAGATTTTTAAATGGTTTAAATACAAAAATAGCTAATGTAGTAGAGATACAACAATATGTAACTTTAGATGAGTTAGTTGATTTGTCTGTAAAAGTTGAAAAACAAATTGAGAAAAAGCAGCAAAATAACTCATGGAGAAGTCGACCAAACACTATCTCTAAGAAGCCATGGTCAACTCAAGAGGGGAAAGCTCCTTCCAAACCTCAAGATGATAGAGGTAACGGTAAGGTTGAGGAGGGAGGTAAAACCTTTAATCCTAAATCTTCTAAACCTTCAAGTTCTATTCAATGTCACAAATGTCATGGAAGGGGGCATATGATGCATGAATGTCCAAGTAGAAGAAACATCCTACTTAGAGAGAATGGAGAATATGAGAGTGAAAAAAGTGAGGGGGAAGAAGAAGAAGGAGAAGGTGTAAGTGAGGAAGATGATTTGGAATTGCCTAATGATGGTATAATTGGGGTGGTTAGGAGAATTATGACTATCAATTTGGGTAGTGTTGATGAAGGGCAGAGAGAGAATTTGTTTCATACGAGGACGAATTCTCTTCAAGAAGAGGGGAATGATAGCATCCAAGGAAGCTCTACTCCATTGAAGGACAAGGATGACGCTTTAGAAACTCCAAGGAGGCCCATAACAAGATCTCAAACCAAGGAGTTCAATGATAAGCTCAATGGGCTTCAATCGCTGATCCAAAGGTTTCTTATTGGGGAAGAAGAGCTCAAGCCCAAGGGAGAGGAATTGTCCAAATGCTACAATTATTTGGTGGCCCAAATTCAAGCCCAAGATGAGGAATTTTAAGGTCCAATTTCGTGCAAAAAAGGTCAAGAAGAGTCCAAGAATCAGCCACAACAAGAGTTGCTTTCTGCCCAAGTTTTGAGAGAAGACTAGTCAAACTTTCCAAGATTGTCAAGATTCTTTTCCTAGTTGGGATTTACCTTATTTATTTATTTATATATAGGTTATTAATATTTTCCTTAGTCTATTTATGGTCTCCTAAGTACCATTTAATGCTTTCCTAGAAGTACTAAATTTGTTCCTAGTTAGGTTACTTTATTTCCTTTCTAGAGTAGGATTCCTTGTAATTGTTTTTTTAGGGTTTGGCTTCTTGGACGTTTTTCCCTTCTCCTATATATAGGAGTCCTTTTCATTCATTAAAGGGAATTTAGATTGATATTAATAATATTTGAGAGAGTTCTTTGAACCTTTGTGACTTGTTCTTTGAGAATTTATCTTTAAACCTTTACTAGTTTCATAGTTTAAGGTATAAAGTAACTTCTTCTTGTGATATCTTTGGTTTCTTTTTGGTATTCTTTAGAAGGTGATTAGTTTCTACATACTAATTATTGTCTTTAGTTACTCATAAAGCGGTCAAGATCCGAATCTATCGTTTTGATTCGTTTTCTCAAGTAAAGGCGTTAGATTTCTTCCATAAATCTATACGTTGTTACTTGGATCTTTTCAAGGCCTTAGAACATCTAATCTTTGGAAATTCGTGGATCTTTCCTTCGAATTTCCCAAATCTTTATTTAGTTTTTTTGTTTCTTTTCTTTGTGCTTCCGCATTCTAATATTTAATTCTCTATTTGTGATCTCCCTTAACCTTGCTGTTATCAAGTGGTATCAGAGCGGTTCTATCAAGATTCCGTTCTTGATAAATCTTGGGATTTCTTCTTAGAGCAACAAAAAAAAAAAAAAAAAAAAAAAAAATAGCGTGAACAGTAACGTCGTGAAAAAAAAAAAAAATTATTACAGTTGCGTGAACAGAAAAAAAAAAAATTATAACTTGCTCTCAAAGAAATCTGATTACTTGTCCTCCAAGAAATTTGATTACTTGATACCCAAGAAAGCTTATTACTTGCTATTCAAGAAATCTTATTACTTGCTCTCCAAGTAAACTTATTACTTGCTCTCCAAGTTTTGCATTAATTTGTTTCCAAGCAAGAAGGTAGCAAGAAGAGGGGATTCTAGACCTTTAAGAATAAGAGGAATTTTTTTTTTTTTCTTGTTCTTATAATTCTAAAATAAGTTCCTTTTTATTCGCGTTTTGTTTCAACTAAATCCTACTTGTTCTAGGACTAGTTCTTTACTTTCTTTTGTACCCCAAGATTCCATACTTTATTACTACGAACTTGATACACGTTTTGGTTTAATTATAAATCTACAAAGTATTCTCGTTCAAAGTTGATTTTGAGTGGAAAAAGGCAAGTGTGGGTGAGTTTAAAAGAGGGTAAAAGCCATATTAAAAGTGTGATACTTGATCATTTATTCTTTTTTTTTTTTTTTTAGATGTCTAATTCAGGTGGTGATGAGGAAAGGGCTCGTTTAGAAGCCGAGGTCAAAGGAAGGAACGACTTCACCCTTCAAGCTATGCACCAACAATTTGAGAGATGGACCCTTCAATTTCAAGAGATGAGGGATATGATTATCGAGCAGAATGACACCATAGCTGCAATTAGGAGGGAGAATAATGTTGTACCCCCAAATAATGTTAGACCCCAAGTTAGAAGGAATGTACCCCATATCCCTTTTGTAAATCCTGAATATGATAATGATGATTTTGATGTTGAATTTAATCTAGAAAGAAGAGATAGGAGGGGACAAAGAGGTAGAGTAGAAGATGATAATATAAATAGTATAAAGATGAAGATGCCATCTTTCAAGGGGACAAGGGATCCAGACTTGTACCTTGATTGGGAGAGACGAGTTGAAGCCATCTTTGATTGCCATAACTACTCTGAGGGTAAGAAAGTTAAACTTGCTATTGTTGAGTTTTCTGATTATGCTGCTTCTTGGTGGAAAAAGCTTGCTAGGGACAGATTGCAAGAGGAGTTACCACCTAATGCTACGTGGGCAGAGATGAAGAGGGTAATGAGGAAGCGATTTATTCCATCATACTTCCAAAGAGATCTACAATCTCGCCTTCAACGCTTGAAGCAAGGCTCCATGTCGGTGGATGAGTACTTCAAAAGCATGGATATGGCTATGATCCAAGCTAACTGCATGGAGGAAGAAGAGGCTACAATAGCTAGATTTTTAAATGGTTTAAATACAAAAATAGCTAATGTAGTAGAGATACAACAATATGTAACTTTAGATGAGTTAGTTGATTTGTCTGTAAAAGTTGAAAAACAAATTGAGAAAAAGCAGCAAAATAACTCATGGAGAAGTCGACCAAACACTATCTCTAAGAAGCCATGGTCAACTCAAGAGGGGAAAGCTCCTTCCAAACCTCAAGATGATAGAGGTAACGGTAAGGTTGAGGAGGGAGGTAAAACCTTTAATCCTAAATCTTCTAAACCTTCAAGTTCTATTCAATGTCACAAATGTCATGGAAGGGGGCATATGATGCATGAATGTCCAAGTAGAAGAAACATCCTACTTAGAGAGAATGGAGAATATGAGAGTGAAAAAAGTGAGGGGGAAGAAGAAGAAGGAGAAGGTGTAAGTGAGGAAGATGATTTGGAATTGCCTAATGATGGTATAATTGGGGTGGTTAGGAGAATTATGACTATCAATTTGGGTAGTGTTGATGAAGGGCAGAGAGAGAATTTGTTTCATACGAGGACGAATTCTCTTCAAGAAGAGGGGAATGATAGCATCCAAGGAAGCTCTACTCCATTGAAGGACAAGGATGACGCTTTAGAAACTCCAAGGAGGCCCATAACAAGATCTCAAACCAAGGAGTTCAATGATAAGCTCAATGGGCTTCAATCGCTGATCCAAAGGTTTCTTATTGGGGAAGAAGAGCTCAAGCCCAAGGGAGAGGAATTGTCCAAATGCTACAATTATTTGGTGGCCCAAATTCAAGCCCAAGATGAGGAATTTTAAGGTCCAATTTCGTGCAAAAAAGGTCAAGAAGAGTCCAAGAATCAGCCACAACAAGAGTTGCTTTCTGCCCAAGTTTTGAGAGAAGACTAGTCAAACTTTCCAAGATTGTCAAGATTCTTTTCCTAGTTGGGATTTACCTTATTTATTTATTTATATATAGGTTATTAATATTTTCCTTAGTCTATTTATGGTCTCCTAAGTACCATTTAATGCTTTCCTAGAAGTACTAAATTTGTTCCTAGTTAGGTTACTTTATTTCCTTTCTAGAGTAGGATTCCTTGTAATTGTTTTTTTAGGGTTTGGCTTCTTGGACGTTTTTCCCTTCTCCTATATATAGGAGTCCTTTTCATTCATTAAAGGGAATTTAGATTGATATTAATAATATTTGAGAGAGTTCTTTGAACCTTTGTGACTTGTTCTTTGAGAATTTATCTTTAAACCTTTACTAGTTTCATAGTTTAAGGTATAAAGTAACTTCTTCTTGTGATATCTTTGGTTTCTTTTTGGTATTCTTTAGAAGGTGATTAGTTTCTACATACTAATTATTGTCTTTAGTTACTCATAAAGCGGTCAAGATCCGAATCTATCGTTTTGATTCGTTTTCTCAAGTAAAGGCGTTAGATTTCTTCCATAAATCTATACGTTGTTACTTGGATCTTTTCAAGGCCTTAGAACATCTAATCTTTGGAAATTCGTGGATCTTTCCTTCGAATTTCCCAAATCTTTATTTAGTTTTTTTGTTTCTTTTCTTTGTGCTTCCGCATTCTAATATTTAATTCTCTATTTGTGATCTCCCTTAACCTTGCTGTTATCAAGTGGTATCAGAGCGGTTCTATCAAGATTCCGTTCTTGATAAATCTTGGGATTTCTTCTTAGAGCAACAAAAAAAAAAAAAAAAAAAAAAAAAAATAGCGTGAACAGTAGCGTCGTGAAAAAAAAAAAAAATTATTACAGTTGCGTGAACAGAAAAAAAAAAAATTATAACTTGCTCTCAAAGAAATCTGATTACTTGTCCTCCAAGAAATTTGATTACTTGATACCCAAGAAAGCTTATTACTTGCTATTCAAGAAATCTTATTACTTGCTCTCCAAGTAAACTTATTACTTGCTCTCCAAGTTTTGCATTAATTTGTTTCCAAGCAAGAAGGTAGCAAGAAGAGGGGATTCTAGACCTTTAAGAATAAGAGGAATTTTTTTTTTTTTCTTGTTCTTATAATTCTAAAATAAGTTCCTTTTTATTCGCGTTTTGTTTCAACTAAATCCTACTTGTTCTAGGACTAGTTCTTTACTTTCTTTTGTACCCCAAGATTCCATACTTTATTACTACGAACTTGATACACGTTTTGGTTTAATTATAAATCTACAAAGTATTCTCGTTCAAAGTTGATTTTGAGTGGAAAAAGGCAAGTGTGGGTGAGTTTAAAAGAGGGTAAAAGCCATATTAAAAGTGTGATACTTGATCATTTATTCTTTTTTTTTTTTTTTTAGATGTCTAATTCAGGTGGTGATGAGGAAAGGGCTCGTTTAGAAGCCGAGGTCAAAGGAAGGAACGACTTCACCCTTCAAGCTATGCACCAACAATTTGAGAGATGGACCCTTCAATTTCAAGAGATGAGGGATATGATTATCGAGCAGAATGACACCATAGCTGCAATTAGGAGGGAGAATAATGTTGTACCCCCAAATAATGTTAGACCCCAAGTTAGAAGGAATGTACCCCATATCCCTTTTGTAAATCCTGAATATGATAATGATGATTTTGATGTTGAATTTAATCTAGAAAGAAGAGATAGGAGGGGACAAAGAGGTAGAGTAGAAGATGATAATATAAATAGTATAAAGATGAAGATGCCATCTTTCAAGGGGACAAGGGATCCAGACTTGTACCTTGATTGGGAGAGACGAGTTGAAGCCATCTTTGATTGCCATAACTACTCTGAGGGTAAGAAAGTTAAACTTGCTATTGTTGAGTTTTCTGATTATGCTGCTTCTTGGTGGAAAAAGCTTGCTAGGGACAGATTGCAAGAGGAGTTACCACCTAATGCTACGTGGGCAGAGATGAAGAGGGTAATGAGGAAGCGATTTATTCCATCATACTTCCAAAGAGATCTACAATCTCGCCTTCAACGCTTGAAGCAAGGCTCCATGTCGGTGGATGAGTACTTCAAAAGCATGGATATGGCTATGATCCAAGCTAACTGCATGGAGGAAGAAGAGGCTACAATAGCTAGATTTTTAAATGGTTTAAATACAAAAATAGCTAATGTAGTAGAGATACAACAATATGTAACTTTAGATGAGTTAGTTGATTTGTCTGTAAAAGTTGAAAAACAAATTGAGAAAAAGCAGCAAAATAACTCATGGAGAAGTCGACCAAACACTATCTCTAAGAAGCCATGGTCAACTCAAGAGGGGAAAGCTCCTTCCAAACCTCAAGATGATAGAGGTAACGGTAAGGTTGAGGAGGGAGGTAAAACCTTTAATCCTAAATCTTCTAAACCTTCAAGTTCTATTCAATGTCACAAATGTCATGGAAGGGGGCATATGATGCATGAATGTCCAAGTAGAAGAAACATCCTACTTAGAGAGAATGGAGAATATGAGAGTGAAAAAAGTGAGGGGGAAGAAGAAGAAGGAGAAGGTGTAAGTGAGGAAGATGATTTGGAATTGCCTAATGATGGTATAATTGGGGTGGTTAGGAGAATTATGACTATCAATTTGGGTAGTGTTGATGAAGGGCAGAGAGAGAATTTGTTTCATACGAGGACGAATTCTCTTCAAGAAGAGGGGAATGATAGCATCCAAGGAAGCTCTACTCCATTGAAGGACAAGGATGACGCTTTAGAAACTCCAAGGAGGCCCATAACAAGATCTCAAACCAAGGAGTTCAATGATAAGCTCAATGGGCTTCAATCGCTGATCCAAAGGTTTCTTATTGGGGAAGAAGAGCTCAAGCCCAAGGGAGAGGAATTGTCCAAATGCTACAATTATTTGGTGGCCCAAATTCAAGCCCAAGATGAGGAATTTTAAGGTCCAATTTCGTGCAAAAAAGGTCAAGAAGAGTCCAAGAATTAGCCACAACAAGAGTTGCTTTCTGCCCAAGTTTTGAGAGAAGACTAGTCAAACTTTCCAAGATTGTCAAGATTCTTTTCCTAGTTGGGATTTACCTTATTTATTTATTTATATATAGGTTATTAATATTTTCCTTAGTCTATTTATGGTCTCCTAAGTACCATTTAATGCTTTCCTAGAAGTACTAAATTTGTTCCTAGTTAGGTTACTTTATTTCCTTTCTAGAGTAGGATTCCTTGTAATTGTTTTTTTAGGGTTTGGCTTCTTGGACGTTTTTCCCTTCTCCTATATATAGGAGTCCTTTTCATTCATTAAAGGGAATTTAGATTGATATTAATAATATTTGAGAGAGTTCTTTGAACCTTTGTGACTTGTTCTTTGAGAATTTATCTTTAAACCTTTACTAGTTTCATAGTTTAAGGTATAAAGTAACTTCTTCTTGTGATATCTTTGGTTTCTTTTTGGTATTCTTTAGAAGGTGATTAGTTTCTACATACTAATTATTGTCTTTAGTTACTCATAAAGCGGTCAAGATCCGAATCTATCGTTTTGATTCGTTTTCTCAAGTAAAGGCGTTAGATTTCTTCCATAAATCTATACGTTGTTACTTGGATCTTTTCAAGGCCTTAGAACATCTAATCTTTGGAAATTCGTGGATCTTTCCTTCGAATTTCCCAAATCTTTATTTAGTTTTTTTGTTTCTTTTCTTTGTGCTTCCGCATTCTAATATTTAATTCTCTATTTGTGATCTCCCTTAACCTTGCTGTTATCAAGTGGTATCAGAGCGGTTCTATCAAGATTCCGTTCTTGATAAATCTTGGGATTTCTTCTTAGAGCAACAAAAAAAAAAAAAAAAAAAAAAAATAGCGTGAACAGTAGCGTCGTGAAAAAAAAAAAAAAATTATTACAGTTGCGTGAACAGAAAAAAAAAAAATTATAACTTGCTCTCAAAGAAATCTGATTACTTGTCCTCCAAGAAATTTGATTACTTGATACCCAAGAAAGCTTATTACTTGCTATTCAAGAAATCTTATTACTTGCTCTCCAAGTAAACTTATTACTTGCTCTCCAAGTTTTGCATTAATTTGTTTCCAAGCAAGAAGGTAGCAAGAAGAGGGGATTCTAGACCTTTAAGAATAAGAGGAATTTTTTTTTTTTTTCTTGTTCTTATAATTCTAAAATAAGTTCCTTTTTATTCGCGTTTTGTTTCAACTAAATCCTACTTGTTCTAGGACTAGTTCTTTACTTTCTTTTGTACCCCAAGATTCCATACTTTATTACTACGAACTTGATACACGTTTTGGTTTAATTATAAATCTACAAAGTATTCTCGTTCAAAGTTGATTTTGAGTGGAAAAAGGCAAGTGTGGGTGAGTTTAAAA
Source organism: Solanum verrucosum (assembly GCF_900185275.1). Lineage (NCBI taxonomy): Eukaryota > Viridiplantae > Streptophyta > Magnoliopsida > Solanales > Solanaceae > Solanum > Solanum verrucosum. The sequence goes on from NW_026020380.1 coordinate 174,878, forward strand.
GAGGGTAAAAGCCATATTAAAAGTGTGATACTTGATCATTTATTCTTTTTTTTTTTTTTTTAGATGTCTAATTCAGGTGGTGATGAGGAAAGGGCTCGTTTAGAAGCCGAGGTCAAAGGAAGGAACGACTTCACCCTTCAAGCTATGCACCAACAATTTGAGAGATGGACCCTTCAATTTCAAGAGATGAGGGATATGATTATCGAGCAGAATGACACCATAGCTGCAATTAGGAGGGAGAATAATGTTGTACCCCCAAATAATGTTAGACCCCAAGTTAGAAGGAATGTACCCTATATCCCTTTTGTAAATCCTGAATATGATAATGATGATTTTGATGTTGAATTTAATCTAGAAAGAAGAGATAGGAGGGGACAAAGAGGTAGAGTAGAAGATGATAATATAAATAGTATAAAGATGAAGATGCCATCTTTCAAGGGGACAAGGGATCCAGACTTGTACCTTGATTGGGAGAGACGAGTTGAAGCCATCTTTGATTGCCATAACTACTCTGAGGGTAAGAAAGTTAAACTTGCTATTGTTGAGTTTTCTGATTATGCTGCTTCTTGGTGGAAAAAGCTTGCTAGGGACAGATTGCAAGAGGAGTTACCACCTAATGCTACGTGGGCAGAGATGAAGAGGGTAATGAGGAAGCGATTTATTCCATCATACTTCCAAAGAGATCTACAATCTCGCCTTCAACGCTTGAAGGAAGGCTCCATGTCGGTGGATGAGTACTTCAAAAGCATGGATATGGCTATGATCCAAGCTAACTGCATGGAGGAAGAAGAGGCTACAATAGCTAGATTTTTAAATGGTTTAAATACAAAAATAGCTAATGTAGTAGAGATACAACAATATGTAACTTTAGATGAGTTAGTTGATTTGTCTGTAAAAGTTGAAAAACAAATTGAGAAAAAGCAGCAAAATAACTCATGGAGAAGTCGACCAAACACTATCTCTAAGAAGCCATGGTCAACTCAAGAGGGGAAAGCTCCTTCCAAACCTCAAGATGATAGAGGTAACGGTAAGGTTGAGGAGGGAGGTAAAACCTTTAATCCTAAATCTTCTAAACCTTCAAGTTCTATTCAATGTCACAAATGTCATGGAAGGGGGCATATGATGCATGAATGTCCAAGTAGAAGAAACATCCTACTTAGAGAGAATGGAGAATATGAGAGTGAAAAAAGTGAGGGGGAAGAAGAAGAAGGAGAAGGTGTAAGTGAGGAAGATGATTTGGAATTGCCTAATGATGGTATAATTGGGGTGGTTAGGAGAATTATGACTATCAATTTGGGTAGTGTTGATGAAGGGCAGAGAGAGAATTTGTTTCATACGAGGACGAATTCTCTTCAAGAAGAGGGGAATGATAGCATCCAAGGAAGCTCTACTCCATTGAAGGACAAGGATGACGCTTTAGAAACTCCAAGGAGGCCCATAACAAGATCTCAAACCAAGGAGTTCAATGATAAGCTCAATGGGCTTCAATCGCTGATCCAAAGGTTTCTTATTGGGGAAGAAGAGCTCAAGCCCAAGGGAGAGGAATTGTCCAAATGCTACAATTATTTGGTGGCCCAAATTCAAGCCCAAGATGAGGAATTTTAAGGTCCAATTTCGTGCAAAAAAGGTCAAGAAGAGTCCAAGAATCAGCCACAACAAGAGTTGCTTTCTGCCCAAGTTTTGAGAGAAGACTAGTCAAACTTTCCAAGATTGTCAAGATTCTTTTCCTAGTTGGGATTTACCTTATTTATTTATTTATATATAGGTTATTAATATTTTCCTTAGTCTATTTATGGTCTCCTAAGTACCATTTAATGCTTTCCTAGAAGTACTAAATTTGTTCCTAGTTAGGTTACTTTATTTCCTTTCTAGAGTAGGATTCCTTGTAATTGTTTTTTTAGGGTTTGGCTTCTTGGACGTTTTTCCCTTCTCCTATATATAGGAGTCCTTTTCATTCATTAAAGGGAATTTAGATTGATATTAATAATATTTGAGAGAGTTCTTTGAACCTTTGTGACTTGTTCTTTGAGAATTTATCTTTAAACCTTTACTAGTTTCATAGTTTAAGGTATAAAGTAACTTCTTCTTGTGATATCTTTGGTTTCTTTTTGGTATTCTTTAGAAGGTGATTAGTTTCTACATACTAATTATTGTCTTTAGTTACTCATAAAGCGGTCAAGATCCGAATCTATCGTTTTGATTCGTTTTCTCAAGTAAAGGCGTTAGATTTCTTCCATAAATCTATACGTTGTTACTTGGATCTTTTCAAGGCCTTAGAACATCTAATCTTTGGAAATTCGTGGATCTTTCCTTCGAATTTCCCATATCTTTATTTAGTTTTTTTGTTTCTTTTCTTTGTGCTTCCGCATTCTAATATTTAATTCTCTATTTGTGATCTCCCTTAACCTTGCTGTTATCATTTAGGGTGTAGGCTTTAGGGTTTAGTGTTTTAGTTATAGAGTTTTTCCATGGTTTAGGGTTTAGGTTTGTTTGGTTTAAGATTTTTTAGAGGTTTATTAGGTTTAGAGTTTTTAAAGTTTTGTTTTTGTTTTTTAGTGTTTAATTTTTCTTAGGATTTAGGATTTCTTAGGATTTAGGGATTCTTAGAGTTTCATAAGGCTTAGGGTTGGGGGTTTAGAGTTTAGGTTTCTTAGGGGTTGAGTTGAACATTTAAGGTCTCTTAGGTTTTTTTTGGGTCATTTAGGGTGTAGGGTTTAGTGTTTTAGGTTCAGGGTTTTTCTAGAATAGGCTTTAGGTTTGTTATGTTTATGATTTTTAGAGGTTTTTTAGGTTTATAGTTTTTAAAGTTTTTTTTTGTTGTTTTTTTGGGTTTTGGGTTCCTCGGTGCTTTTTTGGGTTTAGAGTTTGGGGTTTTCTTAGGTTTAGGGTTTTGGGCTTTTGATTTTTAAGGGTTTACGATTTAGAGTTTTTAAGGGTTTAGGGTTCAAGGTTTAGAGTTTTGGATTTAGGGTTCCTTAGGTTTAGTGGTTTAAATTGTTTTTTGAAAGGTTTCCTTATGTTTAGGGTTGAGGCCAAAGGATTAGGGTTTAGGCACTAAGGTATAGGGTTTAAGGTTTTGGTTTTCGGATTTTAGGTTTATGATTTTTATTATTAGGGTCTTTAAATGTTTTAGGGTTTCTTAGGTTTTTTTTAGAAATCTGATTTCTTAAGATTTAGGGTGACGTACGCCTAATTTAGGGCATAGGATTTTAAGTTTAGGGTTTTTTTATAGGCCCTATGATTTTAAAAGAGATTTATTTATTTTTCCTTGGGAATTATAGTTTTTGGGGTTTTAATGGATTTTAGGGTTTAGGGTTTAGCCCTATGGTTTAGAGTTAAGGATTTAGAGTTTCTTAGGGTATATGAATCAGCATTTAGGATATCTTAGGGTTTGGTTTTTTTAAGGGGTTTTAAGGATTTAGGGTTTTGGGCTTAAGATTTTATAGGGTTTTATTAGGTTTATAGGAAATTTTAGGTTTAGGGTTTTAAGGTGTTTAGGATTTTTATGTTTTTTTAAGATTAAGGGTTTCTTAGAACTTAGGGGTTTTATAGGGTTTTTAGGGTTTAGGGTTTTTAAAAGTTTAGGGTTTTAAAAGTTTTTAAGGGTTTTTTTATTTCGTAAGGTTTAGGGCTTCTTAGTGGTTAGCCCTAAGGTTTAGGGTGAAGGGTTTAAGGTTTCTTTGGGTATAGAGTTTAGCATTTAGGGTTTCTTAAGATTTACGGTTTTAGGTCTAAGTTTTTATTGAAGGGTTTTTAAAGTTTAGGGCTTAGGGCTTAAGTTTTTGTAGAGCTTTATAGGTTTAGAGTTTTTTTAGGTTTAGGATTTTAAAAGGGGTTTTCAAGATTGTTATGATTTTTTACAGTTTAGGGGTTCTTAGGTATTTGGGTTTTTTTAGGATTAGGGTTTAGGAATTCAGATTTAGGTTTTTTAGGGGTTAGGGTTTTTAAGGGTTTTTTTAGGTTTAGTATTTTTAAAGGTGTTTTTTGGGTTTATGATTTCTTAGGGTTTGTTGGTGTTTCATAAGTCTTGAGGTTTAGGGGTTTCCCTAAGGTTTAGGGTTTAGTGTTTCTTAGGGTTTAGGGTTTCTTAGGGATTTCAAATTTCTTAGGTTTAGGCTATTAAAGGTGTAGATCTAATATGCTTATTATATGCCAACTCAAGGTTAGCATGGGGTCACTCGTGATCCTAAGTCCCGTGTTACGTTAAGGGGGTAACCTCATGGAGTGACAAAAACAATGTCTGAATAAAAGCCTTTAAGTGACTAGAGAAGTTGGGACATGCCCCTAGCTAACTCTAGAAAAACTGAAACTAAAATGAAAGACTGAATATAAAACATGTAAATCGTCCTCGAAAAATGAGAACTCACCACTGATATTGTTGAATACGGATCGGGAACCGATCTCCACGTGATCTGAATGCTGAGGACCTAAACCTACGTCAAGAGAAGATGTAGCATAGAGTTTGTATCAGTACTTGAAAGGTATTGACCATGCATGATATGATAAAGCTGAACAAATATATATAAGTGAATAGAGCATATTGAACAATGATATAATCTCAACATGATTAATAAGAGTTTAGGTGTTCGGTTAAGGGTTTTTAGGTAATGGTTTACAACTTAAGTTTTTCTAGGATTCTTTTAGGTCAAGAGTTTTTTTCAATTTTGGATTGTTAAAGATTTTTTAGGATCATTATTGTCTTTACGATATATGGTTTTAGGGTTTAGCCCTATGGTTTAGAGTTAAGGATTTAGAGTTTCTAGGGTATATGAATTAGCGTTTAGGATTTCTTAGGGTTTGTTTTTTTTAAGGGTTTTGGGCTTAAGATTTTCTAGTGTTTAATTAGGTTTAGAGGAATTTTTAGGTTTAGGGTTTTAAGGTGTTTAGGATTTGTATGATTTTTTTACGATTAAGCGGTTCTTAGATCTTAGGGGTTTTATAGGGTTTCTAGGCTTTAGGGTTTTAAAAGTTTTTTAAGGTTTTTTTATTTCTTAAGGTTTAGGGTTTCTTAGGGTTTAGCCCTAAGGTTTAGGGTGAAGGGTTTAGGGTTTCTTTGGGTATAGAGTTTAGCATTTAGGTATTCTTAGGATTTAGGGTTTAAAGGTCTATGTTTTTATTGAAGGGTTTTTAAGGTTTAGGGCTTAGGGCTTATGTTTTAGTAGAATTTTTAACGTTTAGAATTTTTCTAGGTTTAGGATTTTAAAAGGGGTTTTCAAGATTGTTATGATTTGTTACTGTTTAGGAGTTCTTAGGTATTAGGGTTTTTTTGGAATAAAGCTTAGGATTTTAGACTTGGGATTTTTAGGGGTTAGGCGTTTTAAGGGTTTTTTTAAGTTTAGGATTTCTTAGGGTTGAGGGTTTGTAGGTGTTTCACAAATCTTGGGGTTTAGGGGTTTCCCTAAGGTTTAGGTTTTAGTGTTTCTTAGGGTTTAGGGTTTAGGTTTTCTTAGGGATTTCAGATTTCTTAGGTTTAGGCTATTAAAGGCGTTGATCTAATATGCTTATGAGATGCCAACTCAAGGTTAGCTTGGGGTCACTCGTTCTCCTAGGTCCTGTGTTACGTCAAGGGGGTAACCTCATGGAGTCACAAAAATAAATTCTGAATAAAAGCCTTTTACTGACTAGAGATGCTGGGACATGCCCCCAACAAACTCTAGCAAAACTGAAACTAAAATGAAACACTGAATATAAAACATGTAAATTATCCTCGAAAAATGAGAACTCACCACTAATATTGTTGAATACGGATCGGGAAACGATCTCCGCGTGATCTGAATGTTGAGGACCTGAACCTACATGAAACAATACTTGAAAGGTACATAGCATGCATGATATGACAAAGCTGAACAAATATATATAACTAAATAGAGCATATTGAACAATGATATAATTTAAACATGAAGAATATGAGTTTAGGTATTTGGTTAAGGGTTTTTAGGTTAGGGTTTAGTACTTTAGTTTTTCTAGGATTTCTTTAGGTCAAGAGTTTTTCTTCAATTTAGGATTGTTAAAGATTTTTATGATCATTATTATTTTTACGATATATGACTTCTTAAGGGCTTAGGACTAAGGGTTTTTGATTAAGGAATTTTTTTAGGGTTTTAAAGGTTTGTTTTCAGGATTTTTAGTTTTAGGGTTTTAATGGTTTTTAGTGTTTAGCTTTTCTTAGGATTTCGGATTTCTTAGGGTTCAAGGCTTCTTAGAGTTTCATAAGGCTTAGAGTTGGGGTTTATCCCTAAGGGTTAGGGTTTAGGTTTCTTAAGGTTTGAGTTTAACATTTAAGATCTCCTAGTTTTTTTTTGGGTCATTTAGGGTGTAAAGTTTAGGGTTTAGTGTCTTAGGTTTAGGGTTTAGGTTTGTTAGGTTTAAGATTTTTTAGAGGTTTTTTAAGTTTCGATTTTTTAATGTTTTTTTGGTTGTTTTTTAGTGTTTAGTTTTTCTTAGGATTTATGATTTCTTAGGGTTTAGTAATTCTTAGAGTTTCATAAGGCATAGGGTTGGGGTTTCATCCCTAAGGTTTAGGGTTTAGGTTTCTTAGGGTTTGAGTCGAACATTTAAGGTTTCCTAAGTTTCTTTTGGGTCATTTTGGGTGTAGGGTATAGTGTTTTAGGTTTAGGGTTTTTCTAGAATAGGGTTTTAGATTGTTTTTAAGGTTTAGGATTTCTTAGGGTTTAGCCCTAAGGTTTAGGGTGAAGGGTTTAGGGTTTCTTTGGGTATATAGTTTAGCATTTAGGGTTTCTTAGGATTTAGGGTTTAAGGTCTACTTTTTATTTAAGGGTTTTTAAGATAGGTTTATAGTTTTTTTAGGTTTGGGATTTTAAAAGGGGTTTTCAGATTATTATGATTTTTTACGGTTTAGGGGTTCTTAGGGTTTAGGGCTTAGGATTTTAGATTTAAGGTTTTAAGGGGTGAGGGTTTTTTTTAGGTTTAGTGTTCTTAAAGGTGTTTTTATGGTTTAGGATTTGTTAGGGTTTATGGTTTGTTGGTGTTTCATAGGTCTTGGGGTATAGGGGTTTCCCTAACATTTAGGGTTTAGTGTTACGTAGGGTTTAGAGTTTTTTTAGGTGTTTCAGATTTCTTTGGTTTAGGCTATTAAAGGTAACATCTAATATGCTTATGATATGCCAATTCAAGGTTAGCTTGGGATCACTCGTGCTCCTAGATCCTGTGTTACGTCAAGGGGGTAACCTCGGGGAGTGACATAAACAATGTATGAGTAAAAGTTTCTAACTGACTAGAGATGCTGGGACATGCCCCCAGCTAACTCTAGCTAAACTAAAATTAAAATGAAAAACTGAATATAGATACAAGTAAATCATCCTCGAAAAATAACAACTCACCAATGATGTTGCTGAATACAGATCGGGAATCGATCTTCACATGATCTGAATGCTAAGGACCTGAACCTACATCAAGAGAAGATGTAACGTAGAGTATGTATCAGTACTTGAAAGGTACTGAGCATGCATGATATGACAAAGCTGAATAAATATATATATATATATATAGCTGAATAAAGCATATTGAACAATGATATAATCTGAACATGATGAATATGAGTTTAGGTATTCGGTTAAGGGTTTTTATGTTAGGGTTTAGAGCTTAAGTTTTTCTAGGAGTTTTTTAGGTCAAGAGTTTTTTTCAATTTAGGATTGTTAAAGATTTTTTAGGATCATTATTGTTTTTACGATATATGAGTTCTAAGGGCTTAGGACTTAGGGTTTTTGATTAAAGAATTTTTTTATGGTTTTTAAGGTTTGTTTTCGGTATTTTTAGTTTTGAGGGTTTTAAAGGTTTTTAGTGTTTAGCTTTTCTTAGGATTTCTGATTTCTTAGGGTTCAGGGCTTCTTAGAGTTTCATAAGGATTAGAGTTGGGGTTTATCCCTAAGGTTTAGGGTTTAGGTTTCTTAGGGTTTGAGTTTATCATTTAAGGTCTCCTAGGTTTTTTTTGGGTCATTTAGGGTGTAGGGTTTAGGGTTTAGGGTTTAGTCTTTTAGGTTTAGGGTTTTTGTATGGTTTAGGGTTTAGGTTTAAGATTTTTTAGAGGATTTTTGGGTTTAGAGTTTTTAAAGTTTTTGTTGTTTTTTAGTGTTTAGTTTTTCTTAGGATTTAGGATTTCTTAGGGTTTAGTGTTTAGAGGATTTCTTAGTTTTTCTCAGTTGAACATTTAAGGTCTCCTAGGTTTTTTTTGGGTCATTTAGGGTGTAGGGTTTAGTATTTTTGGTTTAGGGTTTTTCTAGAATAGTGTTTAGGTTTGTTAGGTATTAAGATTTTTTAGAGGTTTTTTAGGTTTAGAGTTTTTGAAGTTTTTTTTTGTTGCTTTTTAGGGTTTTGGGTTCCTTAGTGCTTTTTTGGGTTTAGGGTTTGAGGTTTCCTTAGGGTTAGGGTTTTGGGCTTATGATTTTTAAGGCTTTACGATTTTGGGTTTCTTAGGGTTTAGGGTTTAGGTTTTCTTAGTGATTTTTTGGGGTTTAGGGTTTAGGATCTTATGTTTTAGGGTATTAATGTATATAAGGGTTTAAGGTTTAGACTTTAGAGTTGTAACAGCCCGTAATACGCATATTCTTGTTATATTCCTGTGATACTTGACATAGCCTTATAGTATAGGTGAGGGACCATGAATCTTATATGATTAGTGTTGGTTTAAACTAGCTCAGAAGGTGATGTGAATCAGCCTTGCACGTTTCAGCGTGTTTACTGCAAGTTAACTCCAACGGGAGTATTTAAAGAGACAGTAAGGTGGTAATTGAGCTTAAAGTTGAAAGTTAAGTGCCAAGTGAAAGAAAATGAGATTAATATTTAGAAAATTGAATAAACTATGTGAGCTGCTTGCTTGACTTACTATGCTAGTAGGTGACAAGTAGGCGCACCACCTACTTTGACTTATTGACCAGTCCAAAGGACCAAGTATGTGCATCACCTACTTGAGGTATATCGATCTAGTTTTAAAGGCCAAGGTTTATGGATCAGATTTAGGCCTATGCTAATGGACTCACTTGACGCCCAAACTAAGTTAAATAAAAGGAAAATGAAATTTAAGCCCAGCAGCCAAATCTGTCATTGCCCAATATTTAAGCCCAAGTGAAAGCAAGTAAGTGCATCACCTAGTTTGACCTTTTGAGCTACTTGATGTACATAAGTAGGTGCATCACTTACTTGACCAATTAGTGATTGAAAATGAAGCTTTCTAGTGGATATGCTTAAAGGTAAAGCAAGCTCAATATAAAGATATATTGGCTGCTATTTTCACTCATTTTAACGCACATTATTGAGGATTAACTCCAGCTCTTTCTCACTCTTTTCTCTTAAGGATTAAACAGCAACCTTAAAGTTCCTCTAGGGTTCTTGAAGAAACCCTCATCTCTCAAGACAAGGTAAGTGAAAACGCTTATGGATTTTGCTTAATTCTCCCATGGATGATTAGGAAAATATGTTATTCATGCTCAAGTCTAGGTATAAAGGCATAATATTTCCAGAAGCTGCTGCTCACTTCCTTGGTTATTAAGACACTTTTCTCTTCTTCTTTGGTTTTAAGTATGAAGGGAAGTTGAAGTTCTAGAGGCAAGTTATAAGGAGAAGTTGCTCAAGTTGAGGTAAGGTGACTGCTCCATTTTCTTCCTCCTTATGTATGAGTTTGAGTGAGGAATTATGGGTGTGTTGTCATAAAGAACTCAAGGGGGGTGGTGAGTTCAATAATTGGTTGTATGATAAAGAATATTTGAGGTTGTTTTATGTGTATTGTTGTTGGTGCAATTTGGGTAATCTTGGAAAAGGATATATAATTTATATATTGGGCAGAGAAGGAGGGTGTGGTGATACACATTGTTTTAAGGGCTGTATGGGATCATTATCCGTCGAAGTTAGCTACTGTTTTACGAGGCTCATGGTGTGATAGCTGCTAATTTAAATTTATCATGTCTTATATTGTAGATTAAAACCTAAAATGGGAGGCTAAATCGTGATAGTTGTATTGATCAGAGGATAAGGTATGTATTCGATTCAATTTTCTTTGGTATGAAATCTGATACTTGAGATTAAAATCAATAAGTGAATTTCCTAAGTTCTATTCCTAGTAAAGGAAACATAGTGGCAGAAAGGTAAAGACAAGAACGTAACATACATGATCCCACAAGAGTTAACAAATGTGGTCTTCTGTTTTGATTTATGCACATAAATTGATACTTGGTTTCATTCGAACTCTTATTTTATATATGTTATTGCCTTACATATTCAGTAGATTTTCTCGTACTGACGTCCCTCGCGGCGGACGCTGCATTTCATGCTGCAGACACATGTACTTCAGCTAGTAGACCTCCTCAGTAGGAACACATGACACTCAGCTACTTTTGGTGAGCTCCACATTGATTCAAAGCTTTACTGAGTCCTTGGTAGATTCATTTTGGGTATTGTATTGTAGTTAAGAGTAAGGCGGGGTATGTCCCGACCTACTCTAATGTTTTCTATCTTTTAGAGGCTTTGTACACTTATGTTTATGGTTCAATTGCGTCTTAACAAGTTGTGGCCTCAACGGCCAAGTCTTGTATATAAGTTTTGGGTCTACTTATGTTGGTTCGTATCGCTACATCCTATGTGAACTTGTCACAAGACTGTCATAGTTATACGCATAGTAAGCACTGGTTACATGTTGGTTCTCTCAGGCCTTTAGGGCATCGGGTGCCTGTCCGTCTTAATGGGATTTGAGACGTGACAAAAGTGGTATCAGAGCCAGATTATCCTAGGGAGTCTACAAAGTCGTGTCTGTGTAGAGTCTTGCTTATGGGTGTGTTGTTGTCACGATCCGATTTCTTAAGTCATGTTAGCACCTACTACGCCTACTGTGTAATCTACTTCGTGATGCAGCTCCCAATACCAGTTACCAGCGGTGATTAGTTCCAGCCCTTTTTTTCAACTGTGATTTGGAGACGAGGGCGAGCACTTGGCGTTTTGGGTTTGTCGTGTCTCCTTTGTTTTAGCTAGTCTTGTTACCTTTAAGACACGCTTTGTTGTGGTCCACTTTTTGGACTTGTACTCTTTATTAGATAGCTCTATACTAGTTACTTCCAGGTTCTGGGAGGGATTTCTGTATATATTTATTTTGGTTTGTTTCCATCTTGTTGTCCTTGTTTAAACTATTGTTTTCGCTAGTTTCTGCCATTACGCTCATTACTTGATGTTCTGGGTTACAGGTTAGCTTACCTACTGGTAGGGTATATAGTAGGTGTCATCATGACTTGAGAAATCGGATCGTGACAGTTGTGCACCACATATATAAATAGGAGGCTACGGAACAATTTGGAGTTGTCTCATTTATTTCATTTCTTAGATCGTCCTATAGAACTAGTGTTGTAGGCAAATCATATCAAATTTCTAAATAGTTTTATTATAGCAAGGATGCCGGTTACGAGAAGGTGCAAAAGTACTGGTAAGCGAGTAAATGTGGCTGCCCAAGAAGGGACCAGCCAACCACCACCAAGTCAAGTTGTTCAAGGTGAGGCTCAAGACGAGTCTCTCTCACAGACTTCCCCGACCCCTCCATCTCCAGATGATCTAAGGAGGGAAGCTGCACCTCAAGAACCCCTATTAATGCTACCGAGCAAGATTTGAGGAATGCGGTCCAATTATTGACTCGTATAGTTGCTGGCCATGCCAAAGGCAAGAAGGTCCAGTTGCAGGTACTAGTGGTGTAAATAGAGCAGCTGGCACACAGATACGTGATTTCTTTAATCTGGACCCTTCATTATTCACCGGGTCAGATCCTAATGAAGATCCACATGATTTTTTTGATCAGATCCAACACACTTTCGATATTATGCATGTAAGTGGTAAAGAAACGCTCAAGCTAGCAGCACATAGATTAAAGGGTGTAGTTATATTATGGTATGAAGCAATCCAGGGGAACAAATGCACCTTCAGCTACATGGAAAGAGTTCAAAATGGCATTCCTTGACCATTACCTGCCATTGGAGATCCGAGAGTCCCGTGCTTATCAGTGCTTAAATCTCCACCAAGGAAGTATGAGCGTGAGAGAGTACAGTCTCAAATTTGATTCCTTGGTCAGGTATGAGCGTGAGAGAGTACATCGATATGTGGATAGATTATATTCATATCTGGTTAGAGACTGTACCATTGTTTCGTTGAATAAAGTTATGGATATAGCAAGAATGCAAACTTTTGCGCAAAAGTTGGAGGATCAAAGGCAAAGAAGAAGGACACAAGAGTCAGAAATAGGGCATTCTAAGAGGCCCAGATCCATGGGACAGCTTACACCATCCCAAGGTGAGTTTAGGCCTCGGTTCTTTAACAGACCGCCTAGGCAATCATCTTCCTACTCTACATGTAGTGTCCCACCTTAGTTTGAAGAGTCTAGGGGCAATCAGTTTGGGAAAAGAGGTGAAAGCCAAGGTTCACAAACAGCAGTGTACCAAGAGCAGGAAAGTATGAGCCAGTCAAGACCTCCTCGACAGTCTTGCAAATAATGTGGAAGAAATCATTTAGGTGCATGTTGGTTTGGGACAAATGTTTGTTTTTGGTGTGGTACAACAGGTCATATGATGAGAAATTGTCCTCAGAGGGGTGTTGGTGCTGTGGCACAACCTACTAGATCAGTTGTTGCATCCTCGTCATCAGCACCTTCTTTAGGTAGAGGACAGATGCCTACTGGTCGTGGTAGAGGAGCTAGGGGAGCAACTAGTTCTAGTGGAGTTCAGAATCGCACATATTGATAACAGCAAGGTTAAGGGAGATCACAAATAAAGAATTGAATATTAGAATGCGGAAGCACAAAGAAAAGAAACAAAAAAAACTAACTAAAGATATGGGAAATTCGAAGGAAAGATCCACGAATTTCCAAGGATTAGATGTTCTAAGGCCTTGAAAAGATCCAAGTAACAACGTATAGATTTATGGAAGAAATCTAACGCCTTTACTTGAGAAAATGAATCAAAACGATAGATTCGGATCTTGACCGCTTTATGAGTAAATAAAGACAATAATTAGTATGTAGAAACTAATCACCTTCTAAAGAATACCAAAAAGAAACCAAAGATATCACAAGAAGAAGTTACTTTATACCTTAAACTATGAATAGTAAAGGTTTAAAGATAAATTCTCAAAGAACAAGTCACAAAGGTTCAAAGAACTCTCTCAAATATTATTAATATCAATCTAAATTGTCTTTAATGAATGAAAAGGACTCCTATATATAGGAGAAGGGGAAAAAACGTCCAAGGACCCTAGAAAGACAATTACAAGGAATCCTACTCTAGAAAGGAAATAAAGTAACCTAACTAGGAACAAATTTAGTACTTCTAGGAAAGCATTAAATGGTACTTAGGAGACCATAAATAGACTAAGGAAAATATTAATAACCTAGATATAAATAAATAAATAAATAAGGTAAATCCCAACTAGGAAAAGAATCTTGACAATCTTGGAAAGTTTGACTAGTCTTCTCTCAAAACTTGGGCAGAAAGCAACTCTTGTTGTGACTGATTCTTGGACTCTTCTTGACCTTATTTGCACGAAAATTGCCCTTAAAATTCCTCATCTTGGGCTTGAATTTGGGCCACCAAATAATTGTAGCATTTGGACAATTCCTCTCCCTTGGGCTTGAGCTCTTCTTCCCCAATAAGACACATTTGGATCAGCGATTGAAGCCCATTGAGCTTATCATTGAACTCCTTGGTTTGAGATACTATTATGGGCCTCCTTGGAGTTTCTAAAGCTTCATCTTTGTCCTTCAATGGAGTAGAGCTTCCTTGGATGCTATCACATATGCTCTCAGGGTTCGACAAATTTGGAAGCCTCGTCGGATGTGGTTACAGGTACATTGTCCATCTTTTCACATATTGTATATGTATTAATTGATCCAGGGGCTACACTATCACATGTAACTCCATTGATTGCTGAAACGTTCAGAAGAACACCAGAATCATTAGTGAAGCCATTTGAAGTGTCTACACCGATTGGTGAATCTATTATAGCTAGAAGGGTTTATCGTAATTGCATTGTAACTGTTTGTGATCGTGATACATTGGCTGACCTTGTTGAGCTAGAAATGGTGGATTTTGATGTTATAATGGGATGGATTAATCGGTTAGCTTCTTGTTATGCCATGGTAGATTACCGAACTAAGATGCTGCATTTACATTTCCCAAAAGAGGTTGTCCTTGAATGGAAAGGTAATATTGGGACACCAAGAGGTAAATTTATTTCCTATTTTAAGGCAAAGAAGATGATGTCCAAAGGATACATATGTCATCTAGTGAGAGTGAGAAATATAGATGTGGAGCCACCAACTCTTCAATCTATTCCAGTGGTAAATGAATTTCCTGAAGATCTTCCGGGTTTGCCTCCAGAACCAGAAATAGAGTTTGGTATTGATGTGATTCCAGATACTCAACCTATATCCATCCCTCCATATAGAATGGCCTCGGCAGAATTACGGGAGTTGAAGAAGCAATTAAAAGACTTATTAGAAAACGGATTCCTAAGGCCTAGTATGTCCCCATGGGGAGCACCAGTTTTATTTGTACGCAAGAAAGATGGCTCCTTAAGAATGAGTATCGATTACCGGCAGTTGAATAAGGTAACGATTAAGAACAATTATCCCCTCCCTAGAATTGCTGATTTGTTTGATCAGTTACAAGCTGCTAGGTGTTTTTCAAAAATCGACCTGAGGTCAGGTTATCACCAAGTGAGGGTCAAAGACGAAGATATACCCAAGACAGCTTTCCGAACACGATATGGTCATTTTGAGTTTGTAGTCATGTCATTCGGACTAACGAATGCACCTGCAGTTTTTATGGATTTGATGAATAGGGTGTTCAAGCCATTTTTAGATGTATTCGTGATAGTAATCATAGATGACAATTTGGTGTATTCAATATCGGAAGAGGACCATGCTAATCACCTACGACAGGTTTTACAAATTCTTCGTGATCGTAAATTGTATGCAAAGTTCTCTAAATGTGAGTTCTGGTTTAAATCTGTGGCATTCCTATGTCATGTTGTATCCGATGAACGAATAAGGGTTGATAATCAGAAGATAGAAGGCGTGAAAAATTGGCCAAGACCTACAATGCCTACGGAGATTCGTAGTTATTGGCAGGTTATTACAGAAGGTTCGTTGAAGGATTCTCTTCCATTGCTGCACCTTTAACAAAGCTAACACACAAAGAAACCAAGTTTCAGTGGAGTGATGAATGTGAAAGAAGCTTCCAAGAACTGAGGAATAAATTAACTTCTACACCTGAATTGGTACTTCCAGAAGGAACAGAAGGGTATGCAGTGTATTGTGATTGATAGCATCCAAGGAAGCTCTACTCCATTGAAGGACAAGGATGACGCTTTAGAAACTCCAAGGAGGCCCATAACAAGATCTCAAACCAAGGAGTTCAATGATAAGCTCAATGGGCTTCAATCGCTGATCCAAAGGTTTCTTATTGGGGAAGAAGAGCTCAAGCCCAAGGGAGAGGAATTGTCCAAATGCTACAATTATTTGGTGGCCCAAATTCAAGCCCAAGATGAGGAATTTTAAGGTCCAATTTCGTGCAAAAAAGGTCAAGAAGAGTCCAAGAATCAGCCACAACAAGAGTTGCTTTCTGCCCAAGTTTTGAGAGAAGACTAGTCAAACTTTCCAAGATTGTCAAGATTCTTTTCCTAGTTGGGATTTACCTTATTTATTTATTTATATATAGGTTATTAATATTTTCCTTAGTCTATTTATGGTCTCCTAAGTACCATTTAATGCTTTCCTAGAAGTACTAAATTTGTTCCTAGTTAGGTTACTTTATTTCCTTTCTAGAGTAGGATTCCTTGTAATTGTTTTTTTAGGGTTTGGCTTCTTGGACGTTTTTCCCTTCTCCTATATATAGGAGTCCTTTTCATTCATTAAAGGGAATTTAGATTGATATTAATAATATTTGAGAGAGTTCTTTGAACCTTTGTGACTTGTTCTTTGAGAATTTATCTTTAAACCTTTACTAGTTTCATAGTTTAAGGTATAAAGTAACTTCTTCTTGTGATATCTTTGGTTTCTTTTTGGTATTCTTTAGAAGGTGATTAGTTTCTACATACTAATTATTGTCTTTAGTTACTTATAAAGCGGTCAAGATCCGAATCTATCGTTTTGATTCGTTTTCTCAAGTAAAGGCGTTAGATTTCTTCCATAAATCTATACGTTGTTACTTGGATCTTTTCAAGGCCTTAGAACATCTAATCTTTGGAAATTCGTGGATCTTTCCTTCGAATTTCCCATATCTTTATTTAGTTTTTTTGTTTCTTTTCTTTGTGCTTCCGCATTCTAATATTTAATTCTCTATTTGTGATCTCCCTTAACCTTGCTGTTATCAAGTGGTATCAGAGCGGTTCTATCAAGATTCCGTTCTTGATAAATCTTGGGATTTCTTCTTAGAGCAACAAAAAAAAAAAAAAAAAAAAAAAATAGCGTGAACAGTAGCGTCGTGAAAAAAATAAAAAATTATTACAGTTGCGTGAACAAAAAAAAAAAGTTATAACTTGCTCTCTAAGAAATCGGATTACTTGTCCTTCAAGAAATTTGATTACTTGATACCCAAGAAAGCTTATTACTTGCTATTCAAGAAATCTTATTACTTGCTCTCCAAGTAAACTTATTACTTGCTCTCCAAGTTTTGCATTAATTTGTTTCCAAGCAAGAAGGTAGCAAGAAGAGGGGATTCTAGACCTTTAAGAATAAGAGGAATTTTTTTTTTTTGGTTCTTATAATTCTAAAATAAGTTCCTTTTTATTCGCGTTTTGTTTCAACTAAATCCTACTTGTTCTAGGACTAGTTCTTTACTTTCTTTTGTACCCCAAGATTCCATACTTTATTACTACGAACTTGATACACGTTTTGGTTTAATTATAAATCTACAAAGTATTCTCGTTCAAAGGTGATTTTGAGTGGAAAAAGGCAAGTGTGGGTGAGTTTAAAAGAGGGTAAAAGCCATATTAAAAGTGTGATACTTGATCATTTATTCTTTTTTTTTTTTTAGATGTCTAATTCAGGTGGTGATGAGGAAAGGGCTCGTTTAGAAGCCGAGGTCAAAGGAAGGAACGACTTCACCCTTCAAGCTATGCACCAACAATTTGAGAGATGGACCCTTCAATTTCAAGAGATGAGGGATATGATTATCGAGCAGAATGACACCATAGCTGCAATTAGGAGGGAGAATAATGTTGTACCCCCAAATAATGTTAGACCCCAAGTTAGAAGGAATGTACCCCATATCCCTTTTGTAAATCCTGAATATGATAATGATGATTTTGATGTTGAATTTAATCTAGAAAGAAGAGATAGGAGGGGACAAAGAGGTAGAGTAGAAGATGATAATATAAATAGTATAAAGATGAAGATGCCATCTTTCAAGGGGACAAGGGATCCAGACTTGTACCTTGATTGGGAGAGACGAGTTGAAGCCATCTTTGATTGCCATAACTACTCTGAGGGTAAGAAAGTTAAACTTGCTGTTGTTGAGTTTTCTGATTATGCTGCTTCTTGGTGGAAAAAGCTTGCTAGGGACAGATTGCAAGAGGAGTTACCACCTATTGCTACGTGGGCAGAGATGAAGAGGGTAATGAGGAAGCGATTTATTCCATCATACTTCCAAAGAGATCTACAATCTCGCCTTCAATGCTTGAAGCAAGGCTCCATGTCGGTGGATGAGTACTTCAAAAGCATGGATATGGCTATGATCCAAGCTAACTGCATGGAGGAAGAAGAGGCTACAATAGCTAGATTTTTAAATGGTTTAAATACAGAAATAGCTAATGTAGTAGAGATACAACAATATGTAACTTTAGATGAGTTAGTTGATTTGTCTGTAAAAGTTGAAAAACAAATTGAGAAAAAGCAGCAAAATAACTCATGGAGAAGTCGACCAAACACTATCTCTAAGAAGCCATGGTCAACTCAAGAGGGGAAAGCTCCTTCCAAACCTCAAGATGATAGAGGTAAAGGTAAGGTTGAGGAGGGAGGTAAAACCTTTAATCCTAAATCTTCTAAACCTTCAAGTTCTATTCAATGTCACAAATGTCATGGAAGGGGGCATATGATGCATGAATGTCCAAGTAGAAGAAACATCCTACTTAGAGAGAATGGAGAATATGAGAGTGAAAAAAGTGAGGGGGAAGAAGAAGAGGGAGAAGGTGTAAGTGAGGAAGATGATTTGGAACTGCCTAATGATGGTATAATTGGGGTGGTTAGGAGAATTATGACTATCAATTTGGGTAGTGTTGATGAAGGGCAGAGAGAGAATTTGTTTCATACTAGGTGTGGGATAAAAGGGAAGACTTATTCTATGATTATTGATGGGGGAAGTTGTGCAAATGTGGTGAGTTCATACTTGGTGGATAAACTAGGAATTGCATGCATGAAGCGCTCTACCCCATATAGGCTCCAATGGTTGAATGATTGTGGAGAAGTAAAAGTAAACAAACAATGCATGATTTCATTCAATGTTGGTAGGTATGAAGATGAGATTCTTTGTGATGTAGTTCCAATGCAAGCATGTCATGTTTTACTTGGCCGACCTTGGCAGTATGATAGGGATACTACTCATCATGGGAGAAAGAATAGGTATAGTCTTCTGCATAATGGTAAGAAGTATACTCTTGCACCATTATCTCCTTCTCAAGTGTTTGAAGATCAAAAACGATTGAGGGAAACAATGGGAAAACAAAAGGGAGAGGTAAAAAGTGAGCTTGAGGGAAAAGAAAAAGGCCAAGAGATAGAAAAAAAGAGAGATGGCCGAGAGAAAGAGAGAGAGGGCAGCGATCTAAGTAAAGAGGTAAAAGAGGGTGTGAGTAAAAAAATAAAATGTTTTGGTGAGAGGAAAGAGGCTAAGGAAAAGAAAAATGAGAGCCTTTATATAAAAGCCAAAGAGTGTTTGAATGCTAGGAGAGAGGGACTGCCCATAATACTACTTACTTACAAAGAAATATTGATTAATTTTGAACAACTAACTCCTTCTTTGCCAAATAGTGTTTCTTCTCTTTTGCAGAATTTTGAAGATGTTTTTCCTGATGACACTCCAAAGGGATTGCCACCTTTGAGAGGGATTGAGCACCAAATAGACTTTGTGCCTGGGTCTCAACTTCCTAATAGGCCTGCCTATAGGAGCAATCCTGAAGAGACCAAAGAATTACAACGGCAAGTTGAAGAATTGCTTGTAAAGGGATTTGTTCGAGAGAGTATGAGCCCATGCTCTGTTCCAGTCCTATTGGTCCCCAAAAAGGATGGAACATGGAGGATGTGTGTAGATTGTCGAGCCATCAACAAGATAACGGTAAAGTATCGCCATCCTATCCCTCGTCTTGATGACATGTTGGACCAACTGTATGGTTCCAAAATCTTTTCTAAAATTGATCTAAAGAGTGGTTACCATCAGATTCGTATGAATCCTGGAGATGAATGGAAAACTGCTTTTAAGACCAAATATGGACTTTATGAGTGGTTAGTTATGCCCTTTGGCTTGACTAATGCACCAAGCACTTTTATGAGACTAATGAATCATGTTTTTAAAGATTTCCATGGAAAATTTATTGTGGTGTATTTTGATGACATCTTGATCTTTTCTCAAAATCTGGATGAACACCTAGAGCACTTAAAACAAGTTTTTGAAGTTCTTAGAAATCAGCGCTTATTTGCTAATCTCAAAAAGTGTACTTTATGTGTGGATCGTGTGGTTTTCTTAGGTTTTGTGGTCAGTTCTAAGGGAGTTGAAGTAGATGATGAGAAAATCAAGGCAATAAAAGAATGGCCTAAACCTAATAGTGTAACTGAAGTTAGGAGTTTTCATGGACTTGCTAGTTTTTATAGGAGGTTTGTGCGAGACTTTAGCACCATTGCTGCTCCTTTAACTGAAGTTATTAAAAAAGATAAGGTTTTTACATGGGGAAAGGAACAAGATGATGCATTTAACTTGCTGAAGGATAAATTGTGTTCTGCGCCTCTTTTGCAATTGCCTGATTTTTCTAAGTCTTTTGAAGTTGAGTGTGATGCCTCTGGTAAGGGCATAGGTGCAGTTTTGATGCAAGAGTCCAAGCCAATTGCCTACTTTAGTGAAAAGCTAAGTGGAGCAACATTGAACTACTCAACTTATGATAAGGAGCTATATGCCTTGGTGAGGGCGTTAGCTACATGGCAGCACTACTTGTGGCCTCGAGAATTTGTGGTCAAGACTGATCATGAGTCATTAAAATACTTGAAGAGCCAAGGTAAACTTAGTCGTAGGCATGCTAAATGGGTAGAGTTTATTGAAACTTTTCCTTATGTAATTGCTTACAAACAAGGAAAGGAGAATGTGGTTGCTGATGCACTCTCAAGAAGGTATGTTTTGATCTCTACTCTTACTTCAAAGTTATTGGGTTTTGACCAAATCAAGTTCCTCTATGCTAATGATTCTGATTTTGGTGAGATTTTTGCTGAATGTAAGTTAGGTCCTTTTGAGAAATTTAATCTTCAAGATGAATTTCTATTCAAGGAAAATAAATTATGTGTTCCTAACTGCTCGTTGCGTGAACTATTTGTTAGGGAAGCACATTGTGGAGGGCTAATGGGACATTTTGGTGTACCCAAAACACTGGAAATACTTTCTGAACATTTTTATTGGCCTAGCATGAGAAAGGATGTTGAAAAAGTGTGTTCTTATTGTCTTGAATGTAAACAGGCTAAGTCTAGAACATTGCCGCATGGTCTTTATACTCCTTTACCTGTTTCTAATTCCCCTTGGATTGATATTTCTATGGATTTCATATTGGGGCTGCCAAGGACTAAGTATGGTAAGGATAGTATATTTGTGGTAGTAGATAGATTTCTAAATTGGCTCGTTTTATCCCATGTAAAAAGACTAATGATGCATCTCATGTGGCTGACTTGTTTGTAAAGGAAGTGGTTAAATTGCATGGAATACCTAGAACTATTGTTAGCGATAGGGATGCCAAGTTCTTAAGTCACTTTTGGAGAATTCTTTGGGGAAAGTTGGGAACTAAATTGCTATTTTCTACATCTTGTCACCCACAAACGGACGGGCAAACGGAAGTGGTTAATAGAACTTTAGGGAACATGTTGAGGGCTATTTTGAAAGGAAAGTTGACTTCTTGGGAAGATTACTTACCTATTGTAGAATTTGCTTATAATAGGACCTTCCATTCTTCTACTGGTAAGACTCCTTTTGAAGTTGTATATGGATTCAACCCCCTTACCCCCCTTGATTTATTGCCTTTGCCTACTAATGATTTTGCTAATCTTGATGGTAAGAAGAAGGCTGATATGATGAAGAAAATTCATGAACAAACAAGGCTTGCAATTGAAAAGAAGAACAAGGAAGTTGCATTGCGAAGGAATAAGGGCAGAAAATATGTTGTTTTTAAACCTGGTGACTTGGTTTGGGTGCATATGCGAAAGGAAAGATTTCCTTCCAAAAGAAAGACCAAACTAGATCCTAGAGGAAGTGGGCCATACAAAGTCCTTGAAAGGATTGGAGATAATGCTTATAAACTTGATCTTCCTGGTGAGTTCCAAGTTAGTGCTACTTTTAATGTTTCTGATCTTTCCCATTTTGATGCAGATTTGAATTCGAGGACGAATTCTCTTCAAGAAGAGGGGAATGATAGCATCCAAGGAAGCTCTACTCCATTGAAGGACAAGGATGACGCTTTAGAAACTCCAAGGAGGCCCATAACAAGATCTCAAACCAAGGAGTTCAATGATAAGCTCAATGGGCTTCAATCGCTGATCCAAAGGTTTCTTATTGGGGAAGAAGAGCTCAAGCCCAAGGGAGAGGAATTGTCCAAATGCTACAATTATTTGGTGGCCCAAATTCAAGCCCAAGATGAGGAATTTTAAGGTCCAATTTCGTGCAAAAAAGGTCAAGAAGAGTCCAAGAATCAGCCACAACAAGAGTTGCTTTCTGCCCAAGTTTTGAGAGAAGACTAGTCAAACTTTCCAAGATTGTCAAGATTCTTTTCCTAGTTGGGATTTACCTTATTTATTTATTTATATATAGGTTATTAATATTTTCCTTAGTCTATTTATGGTCTCCTAAGTACCATTTAATGCTTTCCTAGTCTATCTAGCAAGACTCTACATAGACACGGCTTTGTAGACTCCCTAGGATGACCTGCTCTGATACCACTTTGTCACGCCCAAAATCCATTAAGACGGACAGACACTCGATGCCCTAAAGACCCGAGAGAACCAACATGTGACCTGTGCTTACTATGCATGTAACTATGAAACATTTGTAACAAGTTCGCCAGGGACGCAGCGATACGAACCGACATAAGTAGACCCAAAACTTATATACAAGACTTGGACATTGAGGCCACAACTTGTTAAGATGCAACTGAACCATATACATAACTCTACAAAGTTTCTAAAAGATAGAAACCCTTAGAGTAGGTCGGGATAGACCCCGCCTTACCCCTAACTACGATACAATACCAAAATGAATCTACCAAGGACTTAGTAAAGCTCCGAAGCAACTTCGAGTTCACCTAAAGTAGTTGAGTGTCGTATGTTCCTACTGAGGAGGTCTACTAGAGGAATTACCTGTGCCTGCAACATGAAACGCAGCGTCCCCCGCGAGGGACGTCAGCACGAAAAGTGTACTAAATATGTAAGGCAACCACATATATAAAATAAAAGGTCAAATGAAACCAGGTATCAACATATAAGTGCATAAATCAGAATAGGAGGCCGCCTCTGTTAACTCTTGTGGGGTCATGTATGTTACATTTTTTTGTCTTTACCTTTATGTGTGTTATGATCTTTATAATGCATATGATATGAATGACCAGCTGATCAGTGGTAGAAGAGAATGACCCATGATAGGCATTTTAACCCCTGCGATGCGGTCCTCAACATTGCACAAATTGGGATCGGCCCATGCTATGCTTTCGCCCTTGAGCTGCCACCCTTCTATACCCACTGGGATCGGCCCATGCTAGGCTTTCGCCCCTAAGCTGCCACCCATAGTTATAGAAATTGCTTCACTTAGATTCTTTAATCTTTGAGATTGTTGTTTTGGTGGTCACAATCATTTTTGAGATTTGGAAATACGGAACAATAGTAGGAGACATGAAAATAATACTTCAGGACAGTAGCTACAATATAAGGAGCTATGTAACATTAATGCATTACTTGAGAGCTTGAATGACACAATTGACTTCAATTGACTATAGAGTACTGAACGTGTAACTAAGTAATTATGTACACTTACGAGGGGGATATTGTTAGCTATTTGGATATCGTACGTTGCCACTATGTTTCCTTTACTAAGAATAGAACTTAGGAAATTCACTTATTGACATTAATCGCAAGTATCAGATTTCATGCCAAGGAATATGGAATCGAACGCCCTACATACCTTATTTTTTTGACCAATACCACTGTCACAATTCAGCCTCCCTTCTTGGATGCTAATCTACAATATAAGTCACAATTAAGCTAATGTCAGCAGCTAATCACATTAAGGCCCTAAAAACAGTAGCTAACACTTGACGGAAAGTAGGTCCATACAACCCTTGCACAAATGGTGAACCACCACACCCTTCTTCTATACATTAATACAACTTCATACATCCTATTTCAAGATACCCAAACAGCCCCCAACAACAATATACATAAGGTAGTCACTATCAATCCCTAAAAATCTTTCAGCATAATTGGGGAATATTGACTCAAGGATTTATCACCATCCATAAGTTCTTGATAAATATATACAAAATTCCCCACCCCAAATCTGTATTTAAAGAGAATTAAAAATGGGCAATAGTCTAACCTTCGTTTCTAGGAATTTATCCTCTAAACTTGTACTCCAAGAACTGAAACTCTGCTTCAAACTTTTACTTTAAAATGGGGCAATACTCAAGGACCCAAGGTTTTCTAGGGCTGCTGATTGAAGCCAAGAGAGACCAAGAGAGAAACTTAAGAAATCTGAAAATTTTGCAAGTTAAAAATGAAGCAAAAGATCTGATCTTTTATCCCTTTAAAAGGGAGGTGTAATGGCCGAATTTCTTGACTAATTTTGGCCATATATTGTCAAGTAGGTGACCCACCTACTTGGCCCCACCTACTTGGCCTTTTAACTTGGGATTTTGTGAACTTCAACACTTGTTGGGCCCTACTACGAATTATCCCTCTATTCATGTCAATTTGGGCCATAATTAATGCAAGTAGGTGGTCCACCTATTTGGACTTTTCACTTGGGCCATTTTGGACTTAAGACTATTGGGCCTTCGCTGTCCATTTTTCCCTTATCCTTCTACTCAACTTGGGCCAAATTAATGCAAGTAGGTGGTAGTGCATTTGGCCCAATTACCAATTTACTACCTCTAGTTTAAATACTTCCGTCGGAGCTAACTTGCAGTACACATGCTGAAACGTGCAAGGTGTTACATCACCTTGCGAGCTAGTTTAAACCAACACTAATCATATAAGAAGCACGGTCCCTCACCTATACTATAAGGCTATTTCAAGTATCACGTGAATAGAACTAGCATACGCATAATACAGGTTGTTACATAGAGTTTCTTAGGGTTTCTTGGTTTAGGGTTTAGGGCATCGGGGTTTTGGTTTAAAGATTTTTTTTTTGAGTTATTTTTGGGGTTTATAAGGGCTCATGATTTCTTAAGGATTTTTTAGTTTTAGGGTTTTTTTTAGGGTTTGTTTATATTTAGGGCTAAAGCCAAAGGATTAGGGTTTAGGCCCTAAGGTATAGGGTTTAAGGTTTAGGGTTTCGGATTTTAGGTTAGGAGTTTTGAGGGTTTATGGTTTTTTTAGGTTTATGATTTTTATGAAGGTTTTTAAATGTTTTAGGGTTTCTTAGGTTTCTTTATGAATTTTGATTTTTTAAGATTTAGGGTTACGTAGGAACAATTTTGGGAATAGGAGTTTAAGTTTGAGGTTTTTTTAGGGCTTATGGTTTTAAAGGGATTTATTTTTTCTTCCTTGGTAATTATAGTTTTGGGGGTTTTCATGGATTTTAGGGTTTAGGGTTTAGGGTTTCATATGGTTTGGGGTTTAGGGTTTAGCCCTATGATTTAGAGTTAAGGATTTAGAGTTTCTTAGGGTATATGATTTAGCTTTTAGGATTTCTTAGGGTTTGGTTTTTTAAGGGTTTTGGGCTTAAGATTTTCTAGGGTTTTATTAGGTTTAGAGCAATTTTTAGGTTTAGGGTTTTAAGGTGTTTAGGTTTTTTATTGTTTTTTTACGATTAAGGGGTTCTTAGAGCTTTAGGGTTTTTTTATTTCTTAAGGTTTAGGGTTTCTTAGGGTTTAACCCTATGGTTTAGAGTGAAGGGTTTAGGGTTTCTTTGGGTATAGAGTTTAGGATTTAGGGTTTAAGGTCTAAGTTTTAATTTAAGCATTTTTAAGGTTTAGGGCTTAGGGCTTAAGCTTTTGTAGAATCTTTTAGGATTTTAAAAGGGGTTTTCAAGATTGTTATGATTTTTTACGGTTTAGGGGTTCTTAGGGATTAGGGTTTCTTTGGGTTTAGGGCTTAGGATTTTAGATTTAGAGTTTTTAGGGGTGAGGAGTTTTAACGTTTAGGCTATTAAAGGTGTTGGTCTAATATGCCTATGATATGCCAACTCAAGGTTAGCTTGGGGTCACTCGTGATTCTAGGTCCCGTGTTACGTCAAGGGGGTAACCTCGGGGAGTGACAAAAACATTATCTGAATAAAAGTTTCTAACTGACTAGAGATGCTGGGACATGCCCCTAGCTAACTCTAGCTAAACTAAAAGTAAAATGAAAGACTGAATTTAGCATGTAAATCGTCCTCGAAAAGTGAGAACTCACCACTGATGTTGCTGAATACAGATCGGGAACCGATCTTCGCATGATCTGAATGCTGAGGACCTGAACCTACATCAAGAGAAGATCTAGCATAGAGTATGTATCAATACTTGAAAGGTACTGAGCATGCATGATATGATAAAGCTGAACAAATATATATAACTAAATAGAGCATATTGAACAATGATATAATCTGAACATGATGAATAAGAGTTTAGGTATTTCGTTAAGGGTTTTTAGGTTAGGGTTTAGAGCTTAAGTTTTGGTAGGATTTTTTTAGGTAAAGAGTTTTTTTCAATTTAGGATTGTTAAAGATTTTTTAGGATCATTATTGTTTTTATGATATATGAGTTCTAAGGGATTAGGACTTAGGGTTTTTTATTAAGGAATTTTTTAGGGTTTTTAAGGTTTGTTTTCGGGATTTTTAGTTTTAGGGTTTTAAAGGTTTTTAGTGTTTAGCTTTTCTTAGGGTTTAGGGCTTCTTAGAGTTTCATAAGGCTTAGGGTTGGGGGTTTATCCCTGATAGCATCCAAGGAAGCTCTACTCCATTGATTTATTGAAACTTTTCCTTATGTAATTGCTTACAAACAAGGAAAGGAGAATGTGGTTGCTGATGCACTCTCAAGAAGGTATGTTTTGATCTCTACTCTTACTTCAAAGTTATTGGGTTTTGACCAAATCAAGCTCCTCTATGCTAATGATTCTGATTTTGGTGAGATTTTTGCTGAATGTAAGTTAGGTCCTTTTGAGAAATTTAATCTTCAAGAAGAATTTCTATTCAAGGAAAATAAATTATGTGTTCCTAACTGCTCGTTGCGTGAACTATTTGTTAGGGAAGCATATTGTGGAGGGCTAATGGGACATTTTGGTGTACCCAAAACACTGGAAATACTTTCTGAACATTTTTATTGGCCTAGTATGAGAAAAGATGTTGAAAAAGTGTGTTCTTATTGTCTTGAATGTAAACAGGCTAAGTCTAGAACATTGCCGCATGGTCTTTATACTCCTTTACCTGTTTCTAAAGCCAAAGAGTGTTTGAATGCTAGGAGAGAGGGACTGCCCATAATACTACTTACTTACAAAGAAATATTGATTAATTTTGAACAACTAACTCCTTCTTTGCCAAATAGTGTTTCTTCTCTTTTGCAGAATTTTGAAGATGTTTTTCCTGATGACACTCCAAAGGGATTGCCACCTTTGAGAGGGATTGAGCACCAAATAGACTTTGTGCCTGGGTCTCAACTTCCTAATAGGCCTGCCTATAGGAGCAATCCTGAAGAGACCAAAGAATTACAACGGCAAGTTGAAGAATTGCTTGTAAAGGGATTTGTTCGAGAGAGTATGAGCCCATGCTCTGTTCCAGTCCTATTGGTCCCCAAAAAGGATGGAACATGGAGGATGTGTGTAGATTGTCGAGCCATCAACAAGATAACGGTAAAGTATCGCCATCCTATCCCTCGTCTTGATGACATGTTGGACCAACTGTATGGTTCCAAAATCTTTTCTAAAATTGATCTAAAGAGTGGTTACCATCAGATTCGTATGAATCCTGGAGATGAATGGAAAACTGCTTTTAAGACCAAATATGGACTTTATGAGTGGTTAGTTATGCCCTTTGGCTTGACTAATGCACCAAGCACTTTTATGAGACTAATGAATCATGTTTTTAAAGATTTCCATGGAAAATTTATTGTGGTGTATTTTGATGACATCTTGATCTTTTCTCAAAATCTGGATGAACACCTAGAGCACTTAAAACAAGTTTTTGAAGTTCTTAGAAATCAGCGCTTATTTGCTAATCTCAAAAAGTGTACTTTCTGTGTGGATCGTGTGGTTTTCTTAGGTTTTGTGGTCAGTTCTAAGGGAGTTGAAGTAGATGATGAGAAAATCAAGGCAATAAAAGAATGGCCTAAACCTAATAGTGTAACTGAAGTTAGGAGTTTTCATGGACTTGCTAGTTTTTATAGGAGGTTTGTGCGAGACTTTAGCACCATTGCTGCTCCTTTAACTGAAGTTATTAAAAAAGATAAGGTTTTTACATGGGGAAAGGAACAAGATGATGCATTTAACTTGCTGAAGGATAAATTGTGTTCTGCGCCTCTTTTGCAATTGCCTGATTTTTCTAAGTCTTTTGAAGTTGAGTGTGATGCCTCTGGTAAGGGCATAGGTGCAGTTTTGATGCAAGAGTCCAAGCCAATTGCCTACTTTAGTGAAAAGCTAAGTGGAGCAACATTGAACTACTCAACTTATGATAAGGAGCTATATGCCTTGGTGAGGGCGTTAGCTACATGGCAGCACTACTTGTGGCCTCGAGAATTTGTGGTCAAGACTGATCATGAGTCATTAAAATACTTGAAGAGCCAAGGTAAACTTAGTCGTAGGCATGCTAAATGGGTAGAGTTTATTGAAACTTTTCCTTATGTAATTGCTTACAAACAAGGAAAGGAGAATGTGGTTGCTGATGCACTCTCAAGAAGGTATGTTTTGATCTCTACTCTTACTTCAAAGTTATTGGGTTTTGACCAAATCAAGTTCCTCTATGCTAATGATTCTGATTTTGGTGAGATTTTTGCTGAATGTAAGTTAGGTCCTTTTGAGAAATTTAATCTTCAAGATGAATTTCTATTCAAGGAAAATAAATTATGTGTTCCTAACTGCTCGTTGCGTGAACTATTTGTTAGGGAAGCACATTGTGGAGGGCTAATGGGACATTTTGGTGTACCCAAAACACTGGAAATACTTTCTGAACATTTTTATTGGCCTAGCATGAGAAAGGATGTTGAAAAAGTGTGTTCTTATTGTCTTGAATGTAAACAGGCTAAGTCTAGAACATTGCCGCATGGTCTTTATACTCCTTTACCTGTTTCTAATTCCCCTTGGATTGATATTTCTATGGATTTCATATTGGGGCTGCCAAGGACTAAGTATGGTAAGGATAGTATATTTGTGGTAGTAGATAGATTTCTAAATTGGCTCGTTTTATCCCATGTAAAAAGACTAATGATGCATCTCATGTGGCTGACTTGTTTGTAAAGGAAGTGGTTAAATTGCATGGAATACCTAGAACTATTGTTAGCGATAGGGATGCCAAGTTCTTAAGTCACTTTTGGAGAATTCTTTGGGGAAAGTTGGGAACTAAATTGCTATTTTCTACATCTTGTCACCCACAAACGGACGGGCAAACGGAAGTGGTTAATAGAACTTTAGGGAACATGTTGAGGGCTATTTTGAAAGGAAAGTTGACTTCTTGGGAAGATTACTTACCTATTGTAGAATTTGCTTATAATAGGACCTTCCATTCTTCTACTGGTAAGACTCCTTTTGAAGTTGTATATGGATTCAACCCCCTTACCCCCCTTGATTTATTGCCTTTGCCTACTAATGATTTTGCTAATCTTGATGGTAAGAAGAAGGCTGATATGATGAAGAAAATTCATGAACAAACAAGGCTTGCAATTGAAAAGAAGAACAAGGAAGCTGCATTGCGAAGGAATAAGGGCAGAAAATATATTGTTTTTAAACCTGGTGACTTGGTTTGGGTGCATATGCGAAAGGAAAGATTTCCTTCCAAAAGAAAGACCAAACTAGATCCTAGAGGAAGTGGGCCATACAAAGTCCTTGAAAGGATTGGAGACAATGCTTATAAACTTGATCTTCCTGGTGAGTTCCAAGTTACTGCTACTTTTAATGTTTCTGATCTTTCCCATTTTGATGCAGATTTGAATTCGAGGACGAATTCTCTTCAAGAAGAGGGGAATGATAGCATCCAAGGAAGCTCTACTCCATTGAAGGACAAGGATGAAGCTTTAGAAACTCCAAGGAGGCCCATAACAAGATCTCAAACCAAGGAGTTCAATGATAAGCTCAATGGGCTTCAATCGCTGATCCAAATGTGTCTTATTGGGGAAGAAGAGCTCAAGCCCAAGGGAGAGGAATTGTCCAAATGCTACAATTATTTGGTGGCCCAAATTCAAGCCCAAGATGAGGAATTTTAAGGGCAATTTTCGTGCAAATAAGGTCAAGAAGAGTCCAAGAATCAGTCACAACATGAGTTGCTTTCTGCCCAAGTTTTGAGAGAAGACTAGTCAAACTTTCCAAGATTGTCAAGATTCTTTTCCTAGTTGGGATTTACCTTATTTATTTATATATAGGTTATTAATATTTTCCTTAGTCTATTTATGGTCTCCTAAGTACCATTTAATGCTTTCCTAGAAGTACTAAATTTATTCCTAGTTAGGTTACTTTATTTCCTTTCTAGAGTAGGATTCCTTGTAATTGTCTTTCTAGGGTCCTTGGACGTTTTTTTCCCCTTCTCCTATATATAGGAGTCCTTTTCATTCATTAAAGACAATTTAGATTGATATTATATTTGAGAGAGTTCTTTGAACCTTTGTGACTTGTTCTTTGAGAATTTATCTTTAAACATTTACTAGTTTCATAGTTTAAGGTATAAAGTAACTTCTTCTTGTGATATCTTTTGTTTCTTTTTGGTATTCTTTAGAAGGTGATTAGTTTCTACATACTAATTATTGTCTTTAGTTACTCATAAAGCGGTCAAGATCTGAATCTATCGTTTTGATTCGTTTTCTCAAGTAAAGGCATTAGATTTCTTCCATAAATCTATACGTTGTTACTTGGATATTTTCAAGGCCTTAGAACATCTAATCGTTGGAAATTCGTGGATCTTTCCTTCGAATTTCCCATATCTTTAGTTAGTTTTTTTTGTTTCTTTTCTTTGTGCTTCCGCATTCTATTATTCAATTCTCTATTTGTGATCTCCCTTATCCTTGCTGTTATCAATCCCTAAGGTTTAGGGTTTAGGTTTCTTAGGTTTTGAGTTTAACATTTAAGGTCTCCTAGGTTTTTTTTAATGACCCTTGAAGGGGCAGGGGCTTAGGGCTTAGCAACACCCCAGGCCTTAGCATAAATAAAGCAAACATACAAGGAGGGGTACATAAACCGAACTTTCGATCCTATGGTGGTTCAGTAGTTGACCTACCTAAGAGGTTAGTCAACTTATCCCTATACAAAAAAGATAAACCAAAAAAACTAAGCACCTAAGAGAGGACTCCTCTCGATACAAAGAATCTAGGAATCGTAAATAAGGGAGACTCCCTTTACATCAACAAAAAACATAATGCTATACCTATTCAAAAGATTTATACTTTTAAACCATAGCTAGGTTGAAAAGGCTGGACCCAAATTCAGGGTTTTTTTTTATCTTCTTAATTTTACTTCTCCTGAAACTTGCCATCTCAAGCATGTCAAGTTGGTAGTATGCTCTTGCTTCCTTTGGTAATTGTTGACTGCTACAATATATTTGTGGACTTGTGATCTTGTGACTTTGTTTTGATAGGGAATCGGCAACA
The DNA here is from genome assembly GCF_900185275.1 of Solanum verrucosum. NCBI lineage: Eukaryota > Viridiplantae > Streptophyta > Magnoliopsida > Solanales > Solanaceae > Solanum > Solanum verrucosum. Next base: position 206,066 of record NW_026020380.1, read on the forward strand.
AAGTTGGCTTCTCTAAAGATATGTTTGCATCTAAAGTTGTGGGTGACATCTGCTGAGTTCTTGAAGCTGATGTACCAGTGTGTTGATACTCCATGGAGGCTTGGCTTTGAGCATGATCCAGTCCACTAGTAGCTGCGAATCCACCTCCAAAATGACACTCTTATAGCCTACTTGAATTAACCAGGTCATGCCAAATATGGCTGCTCCAATTTCAGCTTGGTTGTTAGTGCCTTCCCCCAATGGAACAGTACCATATGAACACATGATTTACAAGTGACTTGTAATTAGAAACTAAACAACTATGCATATAGATTTACTAATGAGAAGTTTCTTATACAACACATATTGACTAGCTGAACCGATACATGTGACAAGTGAAACTATGAATACAGCTATTATAGCTAGATGTACAATGTCTACAAAGCCTCCTCTACTGAAATCCTTGACTGTACCACTATGAAATACGCATAGTAAAGACTCGGCAAAGCCCCGAATCAACCTGGAGCTCACCAACAACCGCTGAGTATCATATGCTTCTATTGGGGAGATCTACTAGTTGAGTACTTGTACCTGCAGCATGAAATACAGTATCCCCAATAAGGGACGTCAGTACGAAAGAATGTACTGAATATGTAAGGCATAATACAACCATATGTAAAATGAGAGCTTAAGTGAAACCAAATAGCAATAAATAAGGATTAGAGGCCACCTTTGCTTATACTGGTGGAATCGTGTATGTTACATTCTATTCTTTACATTTCTTTGCATTATAATATTTATAAGACATATGATACAAATGACCAGCTATCAGCGGTAGAAGAGGATGACCCATCCTAGGCATTTTAACCCCTGAGATGCTGTCCTCATAATTCCACAAATTGAGATCAGCCCATGCTAGGCTTTCCCCCCTGAGCTGCCACCCTCTTATAGCAATTGGGATCGGTCCATGCTACGCTTTTGCCCCTGAGCTGCCACCCTTCTATACCAACTGGGATCGACCCATGCTAGGCATTTGCCCCTGGGCTACCACCCATAATTATACAGATAGTTTCACTTAAATTCTTTATCTTTAAGATTGTTGTTTTGATGTTCATAACTCTTTCGAGATTGTTTTTTGGATAATCATAACTCTTTAGAGATTGTTCTTTTGATGATCATTATCTCTTTTGAGATTGTTGTTTTGGTGGTCATAATCATTGTTGAGATTTAGAACTTTGGACTAGTAGTAGAAGACATATGAATATGGACTTAGGATAATAACAATGACATGAGAAGCAAATGTGACATGCACATGTAATACTTAGGAGCATATGACTAAGTTAAGTATTTTGACATTTCAAATTGAAGCACATATCAAGTGAAGACATTTAACATTCAGCCAAGAGATTTGAACTCTATATGGTAGTCGGATACTCACTAACTAATATCAAATACAAGGTATACATGAAAGTGGAACCAAGGGAGAACGTGGGCAGAATCAACTTAAGGACGGATACATATTCCAAGTAAGTACATATAAAATGTACAACAGAGCAAGTAGGGATCTTGTGAGGTAACATTATAGTCTAACACAATGGGAGTAATAACCAATAAAGGGAACATATGAACATGTGACAAGATGACATATATATAGATAGTTGAAGCTAGTTGGCATGATATGGCAGATTGTATATCCAACATACAAACATATGTTCCACGTGAAATCTAGGATCATTTTGATTTATATAAGGGAAATACGTGCCAAGAGTACTTTGACGGTGAAACAAGTTTAAACCTCCTTGCATGTTAACACTTGGTAGAGTAAGCACATACATTTAGTAACAAACTCATATTAGAGTACTCACTTTAATGCTCAAGGGAGTAGGAACTGCACCTATGGATCAGTCACTACCAAGGGCAATTAGAAAGTTTACTTTTTGTATTGCAAGTGTTGGATTCGTGCCAAAGAAATAGAAAATCGAATAACCTTACATACCTTGCTATACAATTCAAAAAATATGACTTAAGCTCCTTCTCTTCAGATTACTATACAATAAAATATGTTGCAAGACTAGTATTAGTAGCTAATCAATCAATTTGAGCTACTTGATCTCACTAAAATAATAACCATGCAGTAAGCGTGCAATTTATCTAGTCAATATTTTCTTTCCTTCCCTTTTCCTTTCCCTTAAATCGCGTCTATATACTGTACAACCTTCGTATCAGGTCCTCCCCAAACCTCCCTGCAATATTTAAGTTCTTTAACGTCTCCATAACTTACCCGCACATCCAGTCACATCCCTTATTATAACATACATAAAACAATTGTTAAACATAATAATGTAACAGAAGAAATATGAATCATGGTTTCTGATCACCAACACTTAAAGAGTTAACATTACTTTTAAGGTGCTCAAACAAGCTCATGACTGAAGCTAAAGAGGACTCCCCTCCATGGCTGTCCCAACATGCACTAATCACCAGAACATCCTCCCTAATATTACACCATGTAAAAGTAACAATTTCCAACTCACTAAAACATACCAAGTGTCCTACTTAAATCAAGCACAAGAGGGAGAAAATTGCAGTAGCTTACCTTGCTGGACAAAACTATCACTTGCTAAGATTTGGATTCTTCAAGGTAAAGGTTGTCCTCCTTAACTTGTCTGAATATACCTTCCAATAGCTTGAATTCCCTAATATTCAAGAACCTTAATGGTATTTAATGGCTGTTGTATGAAGCTAAGAGAGAGAAGATAGAAAGCTCTAGAAATCAAATTTTTGGCAAAGTAAAAATGGTTGGAAAAAGCTGATATCAATCCCTTCTAAAGAGACCTGCTTTGGCTGACTTTCTCACTCATTTTGGGCCATAATTTTTCAAATAGGTGACCCACCTACTTGGACTTTTCACTTGGGGCTTTTTGGACTTAAGAACATTGGGCCTTTTGCCACCTTTCTTGTATTTCTTTTGCAGCCAAACGTGTGTCCTTTAATTTAGGCCACACATTTAAGTAGGTGATGCACCTACTTTTCCATTCAAATTATTTCTTGTGGCTTGGAAAGATTGGGCCTTGGCTGTCCATTTTCCCCTTATTCTTCTATTAATCTTGGGCCAGTTTAATGCAAGTAGGTGTAGTGTACTTGGCCCAATAACATGGTCAAAAGAATCTTAGTAGGTGATGCACCTACTTGGTCCTTTAGGCTGGTCAATAAGTCAAAGTAGGTGATGCACCTACTTGTCATCTTAGTGCTTAGTGAAGTCAAGCAAGCACCTTAACATTTTATTCCATTTATCGACCTTAATACCTTTTACTTAACTTAAAACTTATATACACTATGTCACTTTAAACTTTAGACTCAAATATCAACTTATGATCTCAAGTTTAAATACTTCCATCGACTTCAACTTAATCGGGTCACATTAAAATTTACGGACAGTTTACTTTAAATCTATTCTATTGTCACTAGTTGCATAGGAAACCGAGTTCATAACTATACCACAAGGAAGATTTTTAAGCATAATAAATAGAACTAGTACAGGGTGTTACAGCAGCAAAAGCTAGTAATAGTTCTCTAGCCTGATCCCTTATGATGCCTCCTTCTCCAATTCTGCCTGGGTTACTTAATGCACTGCCATCCGTATTGATTTTGACCCATTGATCTGGAGGTTTTATCCAATTAACTAGAGTCACTTTGGTTTCATGGACACATTTTCCCCCAGCTGGAATAAATCCTTCCAGTTGGAAGGCCATTTGATTTGAGAGAAAGTTGTAGTCATGAGTTTGTAGTTGTCCTTGTATATTGTGTATTTGACTCTACTAACATTGGACGACTTGCCTCCATATTTACTAGCACATCGATTCTTCCATAGGTTCCCACAAATGAATATTGGTGTAGCTTGTAATAACAACCTATGTGCTTCATTGTTGTACTTGGCTGACCACCATTGCATGATGAGTTGGGGGAGGGAGCTGTGATCTGTGTTGATACCAGCAGTTCCTACAAAACTTTTCCACACGTAGGTCGCAAAATGTCCATTGTTGAATATGTGTTCTATAGTATCTAGACCTGGCATGTTACAACAACAAAAACAATTTGCTGGCTCAATACCAAACCTGGTTAGTTTTTCGTTAGTAGGAAGCTTACCACGAAGAATTCTCCACAAAAGAAAAGAAGTTTTAAAAGGGATACTCTTATGCCAAATGAATGAGTTAAACTTGGTCTTGGTCCTCTTCTCCCTGATCTCATTCCATGCAAATGAATATCTGAATTTTCCATCATTGTTTGGTTTCCAGATTGCTTGGTCAGGTAGGTATTGTTGGGTGTAAAGCTTTGTGAACAGGATGTTGGCCAGTTGACTGTTAGGTGCCTGTTGAATGAGCATGTCCCAGTTCCATTGTCCTTCAAGCTAAAATTCTGCCATAGTGATGTCGTTGAATAAATGTCTGTCAGTAGAGAAGTGAGCAAGAGGTCCGACACCTAGCCAATTGTCCCACCAAAAGGAACAATTGCCGGAATTGAGTTTCCATTGAATGTGTTCTTCAACTTTATGTTTGTTATGCATAAGATGTTTCCAGGTCAAAGACTCTCATGTATCCCATTTCTTGCTAATTGGATTAGACCTTTGACAATATTTAGCTTTCAAAAAGTCTACCCATAGGGTCTGTTTGGATCTAAAAATCCACCATTGTTTATATTGAAAGGCCTTGCACACATCCTTGAGATTCCTCATACCAACACCCCTCTCATCATAAGGAAAGCTTAAATTCTTCCAAGAAACCCAATGGTATTCTCATCCCTCCATCCCCAGAAAAAGTCAGCCATGATGCTTTGGATCTGCTTGAGGACAGTAACTGGAGGAGTCACTGCTGATAAGAGATGAATAGGTAATGACTGCAACATATGCTTGACCAATATTGCTCTACCACCATAACTTAATAATTTAGTTTGCCAACCTGTGATTCTGCACAAAACCTTGTTAATAAGATCAGAAAAATAAATAATCCTAGGTCTACCAACAAATAAAGGGGAACCAAGGTAGGTGATAGGGCCCTCCTTCTATCTGAAACCAGTGATTCTCTTGATTCTGTCTCTTGTACTATTGAAAGCACATGAATGAACCATAAAATGACTTTTGTCTGTGTTAACCAGTTGGCCTGAGGTCTCCTCATAGGAATTCAAAGTCTGCATGATGAGTTTCAGAGTTTTTTTGTCTTCCAGAAGTGAAGAGGATGATATCATCTGCAAAACTTAAATGGTTGACTTGGGGACCTCTGAGTTCCATGAAAAACCCATGATATTCAGGATTGTTGTGAAGCCTATTCAGAGATCTAGAAAGGACCTCTGCACCTAAAATAAATAGGTCAGGAGATAAAGGATTCCCTTGTTGAAGACCTCTAGTGGATTGAAAGAAACCATGTCTTTTGCCATTGACAATAATAGAATACCAATTGTTAGCCATGATCCTCCAAACCATATCAATAAAGACTTCATCAAACCCCATTCTTCTCAACACCAAGCATATATAGGACCATGAAACCCTATCATATGCTTTAAACATGTCCAGTTTAATAATAACATTGCTACCAATGTTTGGTTTCTTAATATGATGAATAATCTCTTGGCCCAGCATAATGTTTTATGATGTACTTCTCCCTTTGACAAAACCAGATTGGTTGAGGGAAACCAAATTAGGTAAGATAGGACCTTGTCTAGAACTTACTAGTTTAGATATGATCTTGCTTGTGAAGTTGCTAAGACTTATGGGCCTGAATTCTGTGAGCTTATTGGGTTGTTCACCTTAAGAAGAAGAACAATGCAAGAATGAGAGAAATATTTGGGAATCATTTGACCACAAAAGAATGCTTGAATGACACCAAGGAGATCAAGATTGATAATAGGCTAGCATTTCTGAAAAAAATAACCATTCATCCCATCCGGACCAACTGCAAAATTAGGATTCATAGAGAACACCACCTCCTTTAATTCTTCCAGATTAGGCATGGTAGTGAGGCTATCATTCTGCTCTTGATTGACCATCCTAGGAATACAATCCAAGGTCCCTTCATTATTTAACTTATTGTCCCCTGTAAAAATATTCTGGAAATGGTCACAGGCAGCCTTAGCAATAGTATCATCTCCCTGTTGCCATTCCCCATCATCTCTAATAAGCTTGTGAATAAACAACCTTCTTCTTCTCCCTCTTATCAGGAAGTGAAAATATTTGGTATTGGCATCACCCGCCTTGAACCATTGTAGTTGAGTTTTCTGTTTCAAAATGGAATCCTCCAACTTCAAGAACTTGATATATTCTACATTAAGCTCATGAAGGACTGTCCTGTCGGTATCCTTATGATCATGAGTGAGGTTCTCCTCAGCCACTCTAATCTTCTCCTCATACTCCTCGACTTAACTAAAAATATCACCAAGTTCCCTCCTGGACCAAGAACTAAGGGTGCTGGACAACCTTTTCAACTTCTGATGAAATCTCCACGTGTTGTTACCCTCTACAGTCCTTTCCCAACAAGTTTTAACAGTGTCCAGGAAATTAGTTTGGTCAGCCCAGTAGTTTAGGAATTTAAAGTATCTGATGTGCTCCTCTTCTTTTGCATTCAGATCCATCAATAGAGGAGAATGATCAGACCCTATAGAAGGCAGGTGGGTGATAGTAGTCTGGGGCATCTTTTCCAGCCAAGCATCTAACTAAAGCTCTGTCCAGCCTTTTCCAATTTATATGTTGTATACCCCTCTTGTTGGACCAGGTAAATTTCTGCCCACTGAAGCCTAAATCCATAAGACCACAAGCTTCAATAACAGCAATGGACTCTAAACTTTTTCTCAAGTTGTAAGGAACCCCTCCCAGCTTCTCTTCAATAAAAGTAATAACATTAAAGTCACCTACAGAGAACCAAGGTCTGTTAGTTTCTGCAGCTTGATATAACATTTTATCCCATAAAGGTCTTTTGAGATGATCTTTACACTTGGCGTACACAAAGGTGGTGGTGAATTGGGTCTGAAGTTCATTATGGCCAATGTCACAAGTAATGTGTTGCTCATCCTCCTCTAGTACTACACAATCAATGTCCATACTCCAGAAAAGCCAAATTTTTCCATTGCAATTACTCACAGCATGCTCCATAGCTAATTGGTTTTTAAAATTTTAGACATGCGTATTGTCTGAAAAAGGTTCAAGGATAGCAATGATAGAGAGTCGGTGCATCTTCTTGAGCATTTTGAGTCTTTCAAGTACTCGTTGGGTGTTGATCCCCCTCACATTCCAAATAATTGTACTAATCATTGAGATGATCTGGAAGTAAATAGCCTAGTGTTTGTCCTGCCAACAATGACAGTGTTGATGTCCTGAATTTTGAATTGGAATCTATCATGGTGTATTCCTCTGGGGGATAATCCCTGATTATTAGCTTCCTGCTGAATCTCATATGCAAGACCCTTATCAGGATGAGGACTAAAAGCTCTAATCAATAACTCACTAGTCTCATCATCATCCTGAGGGTCCTTTAGGGATTGATTATCCACATCAGGTTCATCCTCCGAGTTGTCAACAACATATTCATCAATTATAAGACCTTTGTTCATTTGACACTTTTCAAGCCTTTTATCTGGGGGGACATTAAGTGGAGAGGTCATATAATGGGCTTGTAGAGGAGTAATATACATGCCCAACTACTCATCAACCATAATAAACTTCTTACAAATCTCCCCATTCTTTTGTTGTCCCCCCTGCTGATCACTATCTTGTTGTCTGTTTTGTCTTTTTTTTGCAGCTTTTCTCTTTTTTTGCTAGGTTTGTTCTTGCTTTTGGGAGTGCTCCCTTGGATGCTAGTACTTGCTTTGTCTCCCATATCTTTTGCCATAGATCCCTTGTTTTGTTTACCTACGGTTCTTACCTCCACTGGCTGTATTACTCTGCTTTCTTGCCCATGATTGTTCTTGCTGCTTTACTTGTTGCTGATTTGGACTCTGATGATGGCGTGTAGTGGTAGCAGAAGTTCTAAGCTTTGGAGTATGGTCAAAGTGTGTACCCTCATGCAGAACATGAGTCAAGTTCCCCCCTTTGGACCCCCCTTCCTGCATGTTAGTTTGTTTCTCCTGATATCCCCCATCCATCCCTCCTTCAACTTCAATAGTACCATCAAGATATGAAGTATTGGGGTTTATGGGAATTGGGAGCATTGAGTCAATACATGTGTTCTTGTTATTAGTTTTGTTTCCTGTTTGCCTGTCCTGTGTTTTTTGGTTATGATCTGCTTTAGACCTGTTATGTACTCCCTGTGTTGATGTCCCTGCATTACTGTTAGGCTCATGCATGTCTGCATTTAGTTTTTCCTGCATGTTAAGGTTAGTAAATGAATTATGATTAGAGATGTTAGTTATACCTGTTTGTTGAGCTGTGTCCTATGGTTGCTCCTTTGTCAGGTTGTTCTGTGGTGAGGTTGGTCTCCACATAGTTTTCTGTACTCTTTCTTCATGTGGCTTATTGTGTTTCCTTCTTTGTACTTGCCATTGCACCCTTCCTTGTTGTTTTGATGTTTCTGCTCCTCTTGTTTTTGTGTCATGTTTTGTCTGTTATCCTTTCCTTGTTGCTCCTGTTCACTTTTACTTATGCTTTTCTTTTCTGTTTCTAACTCTTTCCTTCTTTTGATTCCTCATCCCTTGTTTTGAAGTTACACTCATCTATCATGTAACCCTGATGTCTGCAATATGCACAGTAGGGAGGGATATTTTCATACTCAATTGGTTGCCATCTTCATAGTGAGGTCATCATCATCCAAACCAATCCAAACATGTCTAGGTCTTGTCTTGGTAAGATACACTTGGACTTTTACCTTGGCCATACTAGCTCTAGTTCTTTTAATGGATGTTGTGTCTAAGTATAAAACTTTACCCACAGACTCTAGAAGAGGTGTGATAAATTCCTTCTTGAAGCAGTGCCATGGTAGTCTTCGCAGCAGTACCCATATAGGAACAATATGTGTTTCTTCTTCAGGTCGAAAGTTGGGAGTCCAGGCCTGTATTCTCATAAGTTTGCCCTCAATGGTCATTGTTTGTTGTGTCTATACAGTGTGATAGTCAAGTTCATTCTCCAAGTCAATGAACACATGCCTTGCATTATAGTGAGCTATGTTGACTCCCTCGTTCAGATGGGTTTGCATGATAAAGCTTTTCCTGATGAGTTCTATTTTTGGCATGGTGGTACTGAATTTACCTATCAAGGTGTATTTACAATCCACAGTCAATTTGTTCATGAATTCATCCATATCATAAATCACAGCAGGTGGACCTTGTTTGGTTGTGTCTGGGAGGAACTAATTCTATAGAGGTTGCATGTGCAGCCTGAATTTACCTAAGTCTTGCAACCAGCGTCTGTACCACTGTATAAGGAGTAGGTTCTGCAATTTGGTCCTGTTTGGTGGTTTGGTTCTCATTAGTATTGCTGGGGCCTTTGGACTGATTGGGATGATTTGTTTGCTTACTTTTCTGATTGGGAATAGTATGTTTATCAAAATTACTGGAAATTTTAGGGAAAGCCTTGTGATAACTATTGGGCTCAGAATTTCCTCCATGAAATGGTAATTGAGATTGACTCTTAGTTTTCTCACTACTTTGATTTCGATCAACCTGCTGTTGGGATTCAATGACCCCCCTGCCCTGTTCTCGATCATTGAAAGTAACAGTTTTTTTCCCCTTTGCATTAACATGCACGGCCATCACTACTACTCAGGCTAACATCACTTCGACTAGAGTTAGAGTTAGTAGACTTACCTGCTTGAATGCCATCCGCACTTAAGGTTAAGGGTTTTTAGGTTAAGCTTTAGAGCTTAAGTTTTTCACAAAAAAAATCGGTCAAGAGTTTTTTTCAATATAGGTAAAGATTTTTTTAGGATCATTATCGTTTTTATGATATATGAGCTCTAAGGGCTTAGGACTTGGGGTATTAGATTAAGGAATTTTCTTATGGTTTTTAAGGGTTGTTTTCAGGATTTTTAGTTTAGGGTTTTAAAGGTTTTTAGTGTTTAGCTTTTCTTAGGATTTAGGATTTCTTATAGTATCATAAGGTATAGGGTTGGGGGTTTATCCCTATGGTTTAGGGTTTAAGTTTCTTAAGATTTGAGTTTAACATTTAAGGTCTCCTAGGTTTTTTTTTTGGGTCATTTAGGGTGTAGGGTTTAGTGTTTAGGTTTAGGGTTTTTCTATGGTTTAAGGTTAAGGTTTGTTACGTTTAAGATTTTTAGGTTTAGAGTTTTTAAAGTTTTTTTTGTAGTTTTTTTGTGTTTAGTTTTTTTTGGGATTTAGGATTTCTTATGTTTTAGGGCTTCTTAGACTTTCATAAGGCTTAGGTTTATCCCTAAGGTTTAGGGTTTTGGTTTCTTAGGTTTTGAAGTGAACATTTAAGGTCTCCTAGGTTTTTTTTTCGGTCATATATGGTGTAGGGTTTACTGTTTTAAGTTTAGGGTTTTTCTTGAATAGGGTTCAGGTTAGTTAGGCTTAAGATTTTTTAGAGGTTTTCTAGTTTTTAATGTTTTTTTATGTTTCCTTTGTTGTTTTTAGGGTTTTGGATTTCTTAGTGCTTTTTTAGGTTTAGGGTTTGGGGTTTTCTTAGGGTTTGGGTTTTGGGCTTATGATTTTTTAGGGTTTAGGGTTCAAGGTTTAGAGTTTGAGATATATGGTTCTTTAGGATTAGGGGTTTTTAAGTTTTTTTTCTTAGGTTTTTACGGTTTAGGTTTTCTTAGTGATTTTTTAGGGTTTAGGGTTTGGGATCATAGGTTTTAGGGTATTACGGTTTATAAGGGTTTAAGATTTAGAGTTTCTTAGGGTTTCTTGATTTAGGATTTAGGGCTTCCGATTTTAGGTTAAGAGTTTTTTAGAGTTTATGGTTTTTTTTATGTTTATGATTTTTATGATCAAGGTTTTTAAATGTTTTAGGGTTTCTTAGGTATTTTTAAGAATTTGGATTTCTTAAGATTTAGGGTTACGTATGCTTAATATAGGATTTTAAGTATAGGGCTTTTTTTAGGGCTTATAGTTCAAAAGGGTTTTTATTTCGGGTATTATAGTTGTAGGTGTTTAAATGGATTTTAGGGTTTAGGGTTTCTTAGGATTCCATATGGTTTATGGTGTAAGGTTTAGCCCTATGATTTAGAGTTAAGGATTTAGAGTTTTTTAGGGTATATTATTTAGCGCTTAGGATTTCTTAGGATTTCGTTTTTATAAGACCTTTTAGGATTTATGGTTTGGCCTTAAGATTTTAAGGTTTAGGATTTTAAGGTGTTTAGGATTCCTATGGTTTTTTAACGATTAAGGGGTTCTTAGATCCTAGAGGATTTATAGGGATTTTAGGGTTTTGGGTTTTTGAAATTTTTGGGTTTTAAAAGTTTTTTAGGGTTTTTTTCTATTTCTTAAAGTTTAGGATTTCTTATGGTTTAGCCCTAAGGTTTAGGCGGAAGGGTTTAGGGTTTCTCTGGGTATAAGGTCTAAGTTTTTATTCAAGGGTTTTTAAAGTTTAGGGCTTAAGTTTTTATTGAATTTTATAGGTTTAAAATTTTAAAAGGGGTTTTCAAGATTGTTATTATTTTTTACTATTTAGGGGTTCTTACGGCTTAGGGTTTCTTTGGGTTTAGGGCTTAGGATTTTAAATTTAGAGTTTTTAGAGGTTAGGGATGTTAAGGGTGCTTTTAGGGTTAGTGTTTTAAAAGGCGTTTTTAGGCTTTAGGGTTTGTTGGTATTTCATAAGTTTTGGGGTTTCCCTAAGGTTTAGGGTTTAGTGTTTCTTAGGGTTTAGGGTTTCTTAGGGATTTCAGATTTCTTAGGTTTAGGCTTTTAAAGGTGTTGATCTGATATGCTTTTGATATGCCAACTCAAGGTTAGCTTAGGGTCACTCGGGATCCTAGGTCTCGTGTTACGTCAAGTGGGTAACGTCGGGGAGTGACAAAAACAATGTATGAATAAAAGCCTCTAACTGACTAGAGATGCTGAGACATCCCCCAAGCTAACTCTAGAAAAACTGAAACTTAAAAGACTGAATATAAAATATGTAAATCTTCCTCGAAAAACAAGGGCTCACCACTTATATTGCTGATTACTAATCGGGAACCGGTCTCCGCATGATTTTATCCTAAGCACCTGAACCTACATCAAGAGAAGTTGTAGCGTAGACTGTGTATCAGTAGTTGAAAGATTTTGAGCATGCATGACATAATCAAGTTGAAAAAATATATATAACTGAATAGAGCATATTGAACAATGATATAATATGAACATGATTAAGAAGAGTTTAGGTATTTGGTTAAGGGTTTTTAGGTTTGGGTTTAGAGCTTATGTTTTTCTAAAACAAAATTGGTCCAGCGTTTTTTTCTTTTAGGATTGTTAAAGAATTTTAAGGGATCATTATTGTTTTTACGATATATATACTATAAGGATTTAGGACTTAGGGTTTTAGATTAACGATTTTTTTTTAGGGTTTTTAGGGTTTGTTTTCGGGATTTTTAGTTTTTGGGTTTTAAAGGTTTTTAGTGTTTAGCTTTTCTTAGGATTTAGGATTTCTTAGGGTTTAGGGGTTCTTAGAGTTTCATAAGGCTTATGGTTGGGGGTTTATCCTTAAGATTTAGGGTTTAAGTTTCTTAGGATTTGAGTTTAACATTTAACGTCCCCTAGGTTTTTTTTTGGGTCATTTTAGGGTGTAGGGTTTAGTGTTTAAGTTTTAAAGGTTTTTAGTGTTTAGCTTTTTCTTAGGATTTAGGGCTTCTTAGAGTTTCATAAGGCTTAGGGTTGGGGTTTATCCCTAAGGTTTTAGGGTTTGGGTTTCTTAGGGTTTGAGTTTAACATTTAAGGTCTCCTAGGTTTTTTTTGGGTCATTTAGGGTGTAGGGTTTAGTGTTTAGGTTTAGGGTTTTTCTATGGTTTAAGGTTAAGGTTTCTTACGTTTAAGATTTTTTTAGGTTTAGAGTTTTTAAAGGTTTTTTTGTAGTTTTTTAGTGTTTAGTTTTTCTTGCGATTTTAGGATTTCTTATGTTTTAGGGCTTCTTAGACTTTCATTAGGCTTAGGTTTAACCCTGAGGTTTAGGGTTTGGTTTCTTAGGTTTTTGAATTGAATATTTAAGGTCTCCTAGGTTTTGTTGGGTCATATATGGTGTAGGGTTTACTGTTATAAATTTAGGATTTTTCTAGAATAGGGTTCAGGTTTGTTAGGCTTAAGATTTTTTAGAGGTTTTCTAGGTTTTAAATATTTTTTATGTTTTTCTTTGTTGTTTTTTTACGGTTTTGGGTTTCTTAGTGCTTTTTTGGGTTTAGGGTTTGGGGTTTTCTTAGGGGATTTATAGGGTTCTTAGGGTTTTTGTCTTTTTAAAAGCTTTAGGGTTTTAAAAGTTTTTTAGGGTTTCTTTTATTTCTTAAAGTTTAGGGTTTCTTAGGGATTAGCTCTAAGGTTTAGGAGGAAGGGTTTAGATTTCTTTGGGTATAAGGTCTAAGTTTTTATTCAAGGGTTTTAAGGTTTAAGGCATAAGTTTTCTTTAATTTTTTAGGTTTAGAGTTTTTTAGGTTTAATATTTTAAAAGGGGTTTTTAAGATAGTTATGTTTTTTTACTGTTTAGGGGTTCTTACGGCTTAGGGTTTCTTTGGGTAAAGTGCTTAGGATTTTTAAATTTAGAGATTTTAGGGATTATAACGGTGTTTTTAGGTTTAGTGTTTTTAAAGGTGTTTTTAGGCTTTAGGGTTTGTTGGTGTTTCATAACTCTTGGGGTTTCCCTAAAGTTTAGGGTTTAGTATTTCTTAGGGTTTAGGGTTTAGAGTTTCTTAGGGATTTCAGATTTCTTAGGTTTAGGCTTTTAAAGATGTTGATCTAATATGCTTATGATATGCAACACAAGGTGAGCTTGGGGTCACTCGTGATCCTAGGTCTCGTGTTACGTCAAGTGGGTAACCTCGGGGAGTGACAAAAGCAATGTATGAATAAAAGCCCCAAACTGACTAGAGATGCTGGGACATGCCCCCAGCTAACTCTATAGCAAAACTGAAACTAAAATGAAAGACTGAATATAAAACATCTAAAATCGTCCTCGAAGAATGAGTACTCACCACTGCTATTGCTGATTACAAATCGGTAACCGATCTCCGCATGATCTGAATACTAAGGACTTGAACCTACATCAAGAGAAGATGTAGCGTAGACTATGTATCAGTAGTTGAAAGATTTTGTGCATGCATGACATGATAAGCTGAACAAATATATATAACTGAATAGAGCATATTGAACAATGATATAATCTGAGCTTAATTAAGAAGAGTTTAGGTATTTGGTTAAGGGTTTTTAGGTTAGGGTTTAGAGCTTAAGTTTTTTTTTTAAAAAAAAAATCGGACAATAGTTTTTTTCAATTTAGGATTGTTAAAGATTTTTTAGGATCATTATTGTTTTTACGATATATGAGCTATAAGGGTTTAGGACTTGGGTGGGATTTAGATTAAGGATTTTTTTTAGGGTTTTAAAGGTATGTTTTCGGGATTTTCAGTTTATGGGTTTTAAAGGTTTTTGGTGTTTAGCTTCTCTTAGGATTAGGATTTCTTAGGGTTTCAGGCTTCTTAGAGTTTCATAAGGCTTATGGTGGGGGTTTTTCCCTAAGGTTTAGGGTTTAAGTTTCTTAGAATTTGAGTTTAACATTTAAGTCTCCCAGGGTTTTTTTTGGGTTATTTAGGGTGTAGGGTTTAGTGTTTAGGTTTTAAAAGTTTTAAGTGTTTAGCTTTTCTTAGGATTTAGTGCTTCTTAGGTATTCTTAGAGTTTCATAATGTTTAGGGTTGGGGTGTTTATCCTTAAGGTTTAGGGTTTGGGTTTCTTAGGGTTTGAGCTTAACATTTAAGGACTCCTAGGTTTTTAGGGTCATTTAGGGTGTAGGGTTTAGTGTTTAGGTTTAGGGTTTTTTCTATTCTTTAGGTTTAGGGGTTTTTAAGTTTTTTTTTAGGTTTTTTAGGGTTTAGGTTTTCTTTGTGATTTTTAGGGTTCAGGTTTTCTTAGTGATTTTTTAGGTTTTAGGGTATTAGGGTTTATAAGGGTTTAAGATTTAGAGTTTCTTAGGGTTTCTTGGTTTAGGATTTAGGGCTTCGAATTTTGGGTGAAGACTTTTTAGAATTTATGGGTTTTTTTTTATGTTTATGATTTTATGATTAAGGTTTTTAAATGTTTTAGGGTTTCTTAGGTATTTTTAAGAAATTGGATTTCTTAATATTTAGGGTTACGTAGGCCTAATATAGGGCATAGGATTTTAAGTTTAGGGTTTTTTCTAGGGCATATGGTTTTTGAAGTGTTTTTTTTTTCCAGGTATTATAGTTGTAGGTGTTTAAATGGATTTTAGGGTTTAGGGTTTCTTAGGATTCCATATGGTTTGGGTTTAAGGTTTAGCCCTATGATTTAGAGTTAAGGATTTAGAGTTTCTTACGGTATATTATTTAGGGTTTAAGATTTCTTAGGGTTTGGTTTTTTTAAGGGATTTTAGGATTTAGGGTTTTGTGCTTAAGATTTTCTAGTGTTTTATTAGTTTTAGAGGAATATTTAAGTATAATGTTTTAGGGTGTTTAGGATTTCTATGGTTTTTTTAACGATTAAGGGGTTCTTAGATCTTAGGGGATTTATAAGGTTTTTAGGGTTTTGGGTTTTTAAAAGGTTTTTAGGGTTTCTTTTATTTCATAAAGTTTAGGGTTTCTTAGGGTTTAGCCCTATGGTTTTGGCGGAAGGGTTTAAATTTTTTTTGGGTATAAGGTCTAAGATTTTATTTAAGGATTTTTAAGGCTTAAGGCTTAAGTTTTTGTTGAATTTTTTAGGTTTAGGATTTTAAAAGGGGTTTTCAAGATTGTTATGATTTTTTACTCTTTAGGGGTTCTTACGGCTTAGGGTTTCTATGGGTATAGGGATTAGGATTTTAAATTTAGAGTTTTGAGGGATTACGGATTATAAGGGTGTTTTTAGGTTTAGTGTTTTTTAAAGGTGTTTTTAGGCTTTAGGGTTTGTTGGTGTTTCATAAGTCTTGGGGTTAACCTAAAGTGTAGGATTTAGTATTTCTTAGGGTTAAGGGCTTGCTAGGGATTTCAGATTTCTTAGGTTTAGGCTTTTAAAGGTGTTGATCTAATATGCATATGATATGCCAACTCAAGGTGAGCTTGGGGTCACTCGTGATCCTAGGTCTCGTGTTACGTCAAGTGGGTAACCTCGAGGAGTGACATAAACAATGTATCAATAAAAGCCCCTAACTGACTAGAGATGCTGGGACATGCCCCCAGCTAACTCTAGCAAAACTGAAACCAAAATGAAAGACTGCATATAAAACATGTAAATCATCCTCGAAAAACGAGGACTCACCACTTATATTGCTGAATACAGATCGGTAACCGGTCTCCGCGTGATCTGAATGCTAAGGACCTGAACCTACATCAAGAGAAGATGTAGCGTAGACTATGTATCAGTAGTTGAAAGATTCTAAGCATGCATGACGTGATAAATCTGAACAAATATATATAACTGAATAGAGCATATTGAACAATGATATAATCTGAACATGATTAAGAAGAGTTTAGGTATTTGGTTAAGGGTTTTTAGGTTAGGGTTTAGAGCTTAAGTTTTTCAAAAAAAAAAATCGATCAAGAGTTTTTTTTCAATCTAGGATTGTTAAAGATTTTTTAGGATCACTATTGTTTTTACGATATTGATCTCTAAGTGCTTAGGGTATATTATTTAGCGTTTAGGATTTCTTAGGATTTGGTTTTTCTAAGGGTTTTTAGGACTTGGGGTTTTAGATTAATGATTTTTTTTAGGGTTTTTAAGGTTTGTTTTCTGGATTTTTAGTTTTGGGTTTTAAAGGCTTTTAGTGTTTTGCTTTTGTTTGGATTTAGGATTTCTTAGGGTTTTTAGGGCTTCTTAGAGTTTCATGAGTCTTATGGTTGGGGGTTTATCCCTAAGGTTTAGGGTTTAAGTTTCTTAGGATTTGAGTTTAACATTTAAGGTCTCCTAGGTTTTTTTTGGGACATTTAGGCTGTAGGGTTTAGTGTTTAGGTTTTAAAGGTTTTTAGTGTTTAGCTTTTCCTAGGATTTAGGGCTTCTTAGGGATTCTTAGAGTTCCATAAGGCTTAGGGTTGGGTGTTTATCCCTAAGGTTTGGGGTTAGGGTTTCTTAGGGTTTGAGTTAAACATTTAGGTCACCTAGGTTTTTTTTGGATCATTTAGGGTGTAGGGTTTAGTGTTTAGGTTTAGGGTTTTTCTATGGTTTAGGGTTATGATTTTTTAGGTTTAGAGTTTTTAAATTATTTTTTGTAGTTTTTTAGTGTTTAGTTTTTCTTAGGATTTAGGATTTCTTAGGGTTTAGGGCTTCTTAGAGTTTCATAAGGCTTAGGGTTGGGGTTTATCCCTAAGGATTCCTAGGTTTTTTTTGGATCATTTAGGGTGTAGGGTTTAGTGTTTAGGTTTAGGGTTTTTCTATGGTTTAGGGTTATGATTTTTTAGGTTTAGAGTTTTTAAATTATTTTTTCGTAGTTTTTTAGTGTTTAGTTTTTCTTAGGATTTAGGATTTCTTAGGGTTTAGGGCTTCTTAGAGTTTCATAAGGCTTAGGGTTGGGGGTTTATCCCTAAGGTTTAGGGTTTGAATTGAACATTTAAGGTTTCCTAGGTTTTTTTTGGATCATTTAGGGTGTAGGGTTTAGTGTTTTAGGTTTTAGGTTTGTTAGGTTTAAGATTTATTAGAGGTTTTCTAGGTTTTAATGTTTTTTAAGTTTTTCTTTGTTGTTTTTAAGGGTTTTGGGTTTCTTAGTGCTTTTTTGGATTTAGGGTTTGAGGTTTTCTTAGGGTTTGGGTTTTGGGCTTATGATTTTTAACGGTTTAGGGTTCAAGGTTTAGAGTTTGGGATTTATTATTCTTTAGGTTTAGGGGTTTTTAAGTTTTTTTTTAGGTTTTTTAGGGTTTAGGTTTTCTTTGTGATTTTTAGGGTTCAGGTTTTCTTAGTGATTTTTTAGGTTTTAGGGTATTAGGGTTTATAAGGGTTTAAGATTTAGAGTTTCTTAGGGTTTCTTGGTTTAGGATTTAGGGCTTCGAATTTTAGGTTAAGAGTTTTTTAGAATTTATGGTTTTTTTTTATGTTTATGATTTTTATGATTAAGGTTTTTAAATGTTTTAGGGTTTCTTAGGTATTTTTAAGAAATTGGATTTCTTAAGATTTAGGGTTACGTAGGCCTAATATAGGGCATAGGATTTTTAAGTTTAGGGTTTTTTCTAGGGCTTATGGTTTTGAAGGGTTTTTTTTTTTTCCGGGTATTATAGTTGTAGGTGTTTAAATGGATTTTAGGGTTTAGGGTTTCTTAGGATTCCATATGGTTTGGGTTTAAGGTTTAGCCCTATGATTTAGAGTTAAAGATTTAGAGTTTCTTAGGGTATATTATTTAGCGTTTAAGATTTCTTAGGGTTTGGTTTTTTTAAGGGATTTTAGGATTTAGGGTTTTGTGCTTAAGATTTTCTAGTGTTTTATTAGTTTTAGAGGAATATTTAAGTATAGGGTTTTAGGGTGTTTAGGATTTCTATGGTTTTTTAACGATTAAGGGGTTCTTAGATCTTAGGGGATTTATAAGGTTTTTAGGGTTTTGGGTTTTTAAAAGGTTTTTAGGGTTTCTTTTATTTCATAAAGTTTAGGGTTTCTTAGGGTTTAGCCCTATGGTTTTGGCGGAAGGGTTTAAATTTTTTTTGGGTATAAGGTCTAAGTTTTTATTAAGGGTTTTTAAGGCTTAAGGCTTAAGTTTTTGTTGAATTTTTTAGGTTTAGGATTTTAAAAGGGGTTTTCAAGATTGTTATGATTTTTTACTCTTTAGGGGTTCTTACGGCTTAGGGTTTCTATGGGTATAGGGATTAGGATTTTAAATTTAGAGTTTTGAGGGATTACGGATTATAAGGGTGTTTTTAGGTTTAGTGTTTTTTAAAGGTGTTTTTAGGCTTTAGGGTTTGTTGGTGTTTCATAAGTCTTGGGGTTAACCTAAAGTGTAGGATTTAGTATTTCTTAGGGTTAAGGGCTTGTTAGGGATTTCGGATTTCTTAGGTTTAGGCTTTTAAAGGTGTTGATCTAATATGCATATGATATGCCAACTCAAGGTGAGCTTGGGGTCACTCGTGATCCTAGGTCTCGTGTTACGTCAAGTGGGTAACCTCGAGGAGTGACAAAAACAATGTATCAATAAAAGCCCCTAACTGACTAGAGATGCTGGGACATGCCCCCAGCTAACTCTAGCAAAACTGAAACCAAAATGAAAGACTGAATATAAAACATGTAAATCATCCTCGAAAAACGAGGACCCACCACTTATATTGCTGAATACAGATCGGTAACCGGTCACCGCGTGATCTGAATGCTAAGGACCTGAACCTACATCAAGAGAAGATGTAGCGTAGACTATGTATCAGTAGTTGAAAGATTCTGAGCATGCATGACATGATAAATCTGAACAAATATATATAACTGAATAGACCATATTGAACAATGATATAATCTGAACATGATTAAAAAGAGTTTAGGTATTTGGTTAAGGGATTTTAGGTTAGGGTTTAGAGCTTAAGTTTTTCAAAAAAAAATTCGATCAAGAGTTTTTTTTCAATCTAGGATTGTTAAAGATTTTTTAGGATCACTATTGTTTTTACGATATTGATCTCTAAGTGCTTAGGGTATATTATTTAGCGTTTAGGATTTCTTAGGATTTGGTTTTTTTAAGGGTTTTTAGGACTTGGGGTTTTAGATTAAGGATTTTTTTTAGGGTTTTTAAGGTTTGTTTTCTGGATTTTTAATTTTGGGTTTTAAAGGCTTTTAGTGTTTAGCTTTTGTTAGGATTTAGGATTTCTTAGGGTTTTTAGGGCTTCTTAGAGTTTCATAAGTCTTATGGTTGGGGGTTTATCCCTAAGGTTTAGGGTTTAAGTTTCTTAGGATTTGAGTTTAACATTTAAGGTCTCCTAGGTTTTTTTTGGGACATTTAGGCTGTAGGGTTTAGTGTTTAGGTTTTAAAGGTTTTTAGTGTTTAGCTTTTCTTAGGATTTAGGGCTTCTTAGAGTTTCATAAGGCTTAGGGTTGGGTGTTTATCCCTAAGGTTTAGGGTTAGGGTTTCTTAGGGTTTGAGTTTAACATTTAAGGTCACCTAGGTTTTTTTTTGGATCATTTAGGGTGTAGGGTTTAGTGTTTAGGTTTAGGGTTTTTCTATGGTTTAGGGTTATGATTTTTTAGGTTTAGAGTTTTTAAATTATTTTTTGTAGTTTTTTAGTGTTTAGTTTTTCTTAGGATTTAGGATTTCTTAGGGTTTAGGGCTTCTTAGATTTCATAAGGCTTAGGGTTGGGGGTTTATCCCTAAGGTTTAGGGTTTGAATTGAACATTTAAGGTTTCCTAGGTTTTTTTGGATCATTTAGGGTGTAGGGTTTAGTGTTTTAGGTTTTAGGTTTGTTAGGTTTAAGATTTATTAGAGGTTTTCTAGGTTTTAATGTTTTTAAGTTTTTCTTTGTTGTTTTTAAGGGTTTTGGGTTTCTTAGTGCTTTTTTGGATTTAGGGTTTGAGGTTTTCTTAGGGTTTGGGTTTTGGGCTTATGATTTTTAACGGTTTAGGGTTCAAGGTTTAGAGTTTGGGATTTATTATTCTTTAGGTTTAGGGGTTTTTAAGTTTTTTTTTTAGGTTTTTCAGGGTTTAGGTTTTCTTTGTGATTTTTAGGGTTCAGGTTTTCTTAGTGATTTTTTAGGTTTTAGGGTATTAGGGTTTATAAGGGTTTAAGATTTAGAGTTTCTTAGGGTTTCTTGGTTTAGGATTTAGGGCTTCGAATTTTAGGTTAAGAATTTTTTAGAATTTATGGTTTTTTTTTATGTTTATGATTTTTATGATTAAGGTTTTTAAATGTTTTAGGGTTTCTTAGGTATTTTTAAGAAATTGGATTTCTTAAGATTAGGGTTACGTAGGCCTAATATAGGGCATAGGATTTTTAAGTTTAGGGTTTTTTCTAGGGCTTATGGTTTTGAAGGGTTTTTTTTTTTCCGGGTATTATAGTTGTAGGTGTTTAAATGGATTTTAGGGTTTAGGGTTTCTTAGGATTCCATATGGTTTGGGTTTAAGGTTTAGCCCTATGATTTAGAGTTAAAGATTTAGAGTTTCTTAGGGTATATTATTTAGCGTTTAAGATTTCTTAGGGTTTGGTTTTTTTAAGGGATTTTAGGATTTAGGGTTTTGTGCTTAAGATTTTCTAGTGTTTTATTAGTTTTAGAGGAATATTTAAGTATAGGGTTTTAGGGTGTTTAGGATTTCTATGGTTTTTTAACGATTAAGGGGTTCTTAGATCTTAGGGGATTTATAAGGTTTTTAGGGTTTTGGGTTTTTAATAGGTTTTTAGGGTTTCTTTTATTTCATAAAGTTTAGGGTTTCTTAGGGTTTAGCCCTATGGTTTTGGCGGAAGGGTTTAAATTTTTTTTGGGTATAAGGTCTAAGTTTTTATTTAAGGGTTTTTAAGGCTTAAGGCTTAAGTTTTTGTTGAATTTTTTAGGTTTAGGATTTTAAAAGGGGTTTTCAAGATTGTTATGATTTTTTACTCTTTAGGGGTTCTTACGGCTTAGGGTTTCTATGGGTATAGGGATTAGGATTTTAAATTTAGAGTTTTGAGGGATTACGGATTATAAGGGTGTTTTTAGGTTTAGTGTTTTTTAAAGGTGTTTTTAGGCTTTAGGGTTTGTTGGTGTTTCATAAGTCTTGGGGTTAACCTAAAGTGTAGGATTTAGTATTTCTTAGGGTTAAGGGCTTGTTAGGGATTTCGATTTCTTAGGTTTAGGCTTTTAAAGGTGTTGATCTAATATGCATATGATATGCCAACTCAAGGTGAGCTTGGGGTCACTCGTGATCCTAGGTCTCGTGTTACGTCAAGTGGGTAACCTCGAGGAGTGACAAAAACAATGTATCAATAAAAGCCCCTAACTGACTAGAGATGCTGGGACATGCCCCCAGCTAACTCTAGCAAAACTGAAACCAAAATGAAAGACTGAATATAAAACATGTAAATCATCCTCGAAAAACGAGGACTCACCACTTATATTGCTGAATACAGATCGGTAACCGGTCTCCGCGTGATCTGAATGCTAAGGACCTGAACCTACATCAAGAGAAGATGTAGCGTAGACTATGTATCAGTAGTTGAAAGATTCTGAGCATGCATGACATGATAAATCTGAACAAATATATATAACTGAATAGAGCATATTGAACAATGATATAATCTGAACATGATTAAGAAGAGTTTAGGTATTTGGTTAAGGGTTTTTAGGTTAGGGTTTAGAGCTTAAGTTTTTCAAAAAAAAATTCGATCAAGAGTTTTTTTTCAATCTAGGATTGTTAAAGATTTTTTAGGATCACTATTGTTTTTACGATATTGATCTCTAAGTGCTTAGGGTATATTATTTAGCGTTTAGGATTTCTTAGGATTTGGTTTTTTTAAGGGTTTTTAGGACTTGGGGTTTTAGATTAAGGATTTTTTTTAGGGTTTTTAAGGTTTGTTTTCTGGATTTTTAGTTTTGGGTTTTAAAGGCTTTTAGTGTTTAGCTTTTGTTAGGATTTAGGATTTCTTAGGGTTTTTAGGGCTTCTTAGAGTTTCATAAGTCTTATGGTTGGGGGTTTATCCCTAAGGTTTAGGGTTTAAGTTTCTTAGGATTTGAGTTTAACATTTAAGGTCTCCTAGGTTTTTTTTGGGACATTTAGGCTGTAGGGTTTAGTGTTTAGGTTTTAAAGGTTTTTAGTGTTTAGCTTTTCTTAGGATTTAGGGCTTCTTAGAGTTTCATAAGGCTTAGGGTTGGGTGTTTATCCCTAAGGTTTAGGGTTAGGGTTTCTTAGGGTTTGAGTTTAACATTTAAGGTCACCTAGGTTTTTTTTTGGATCATTTAGGGTGTAGGGTTTAGTGTTTAGGTTTAGGGTTTTTCTATGGTTTAGGGTTATGATTTTTTAGGTTTAGAGTTTTTAAATTATTTTTTGTAGTTTTTTAGTGTTTAGTTTTTCTTAGGATTTAGGATTTCTTAGGGTTTAGGGCTTCTTAGAGTTTCATAAGGCTTAGGGTTGGGGGTTTATCCCTAAGGTTTAGGGTTTGAATTGAACATTTAAGGTTTCCTAGGTTTTTTTTGGATCATTTAGGGTGTAGGGTTTAGTGTTTTAGGTTTTAGGTTTGTTAGGTTTAAGATTTATTAGAGGTTTTCTAGGTTTTAATGTTTTTTAAGTTTTTCTTTGTTGTTTTTAAGGGTTTTGGGTTTCTTAGTGCTTTTTTGGATTTAGGGTTTGAGGTTTTCTTAGGGTTTGGGTTTTGGGCTTATGATTTTTAACGGTTTAGGGTTCAAGGTTTAGAGTTTGGGATTTATTATTCTTTAGGTTTAGGGGTTTTTAAGTTTTTTTTTTAGGTTTTTTAGGGTTTAGGTTTTCTTTGTGATTTTTAGGGTTCAGGTTTTCTTAGTGATTTTTTAGGTTTTAGGGTATTAGGGTTTATAAGGGTTTAAGATTTAGAGTTTCTTAGGGTTTCTTGGTTTAGGATTTAGGGCTTCGAATTTTAGGTTAAGAGTTTTTTAGAATTTATGGTTTTTTTTTTATGTTTATGATTTTTATGATTAAGGTTTTTAAATGTTTTAGGGTTTCTTAGGTATTTTTAAGAAATTGGATTTCTTAAGATTTAGGGTTACGTAGGCCTAATATAGGGCATAGGATTTTAAGTTTAGGGTTTTTTCTAGGGCTTATGGTTTTGAAGGGTTTTTTTTTTTCCGGGTATTATAGTTGTAGGTGTTTAAATGGATTTTAGGGTTTAGGGTTTCTTAGGATTCCATATGGTTTGGGTTTAAGGTTTAGCCCTATGATTTAGAGTTAAGATTTAGAGTTTCTTAGGGTATATTATTTAGCGTTTAAGATTTCTTAGGGTTTGGTTTTTTTAAGGGATTTTAGGATTTAGGGTTTTGTGCTTAAGATTTTCTAGTGTTTTATTAGTTTTAGAGGAATATTTAAGTATAGGGTTTTAGGGTGTTTAGGATTTCTATGGTTTTTTAACGATTAAGGGGTTCTTAGATCTTAGGGGATTTATAAGGTTTTTAGGGTTTTGGGTTTTTAAATAGGTTTTTTAGGGTTTCTTTTATTTCATAAAGTTTAGGGTTTCTTAGGGTTTAGCCCTATGGTTTTGGCGGAAGGGTTTAAATTTTTTTTGGGTATAAGGTCTAAGTTTTTATTTAAGGGTTTTTAAGGCTTAAGGCTTAAGTTTTTGTTGAATTTTTTAGGTTTAGGATTTTAAAAGGGGTTTTCAAGATTGTTATGATTTTTTACTCTTTAGGGGTTCTTACGGCTTAGGGTTTCTATGGGTATAGGGATTAGGATTTTAAATTTAGAGTTTTGAGGGATTACGGATTATAAGGGTGTTTTTAGGTTTAGTGTTTTTTAAAGGTGTTTTTAGGCTTTAGGGTTTGTTGGTGTTTCATAAGTCTTGGGGTTAACCTAAAGTGTAGGATTTAGTATTTCTTAGGGTTAAGGGCTTGTTAGGGATTTCAGATTTCTTAGGTTTAGGCTTTTAAAGGTGTTGATCTAATATGCATATGATATGCCAACTCAAGGTGAGCTTGGGGTCACTCGTGATCCTAGGTCTCGTGTTACGTCAAGTGGGTAACCTCGAGGAGTGACAAAAACAATGTATCAATAAAAGCCCCTAACTGACTAGAGATGCTGGGACATGCCCCCAGCTAACTCTAGCAAAACTGAAACCAAAATGAAAGACTGAATATAAAACATGTAAATCATCCTCGAAAAACG
Source organism: Solanum verrucosum (assembly GCF_900185275.1). Classification (NCBI taxonomy): domain Eukaryota; kingdom Viridiplantae; phylum Streptophyta; class Magnoliopsida; order Solanales; family Solanaceae; genus Solanum; species Solanum verrucosum. The sequence goes on from NW_026020380.1 coordinate 230,854, forward strand.
AGGACTCACCACTTATATTGCTGAATACAGATCGGTAACCGGTCTCCGCGTGATCTGAATGCTAAGGACCTGAACCTACATCAAGAGAAGATGTAGCGTAGACTATGTATCAGTAGTTGAAAGATTCTGAGCATGCATGACATGATAAATCTGAACAAATATATATAACTGAATAGAGCATATTGAACAATGATATAATCTGAACATGATTAAGAAGAGTTTAGGTATTTGGTTAAGGGTTTTTAGGTTAGGGTTTAGAGCTTAAGTTTTTCAAAAAAAAATTCGATCAAGAGTTTTTTTTCAATCTAGGATTGTTAAAGATTTTTTAGGATCACTATTGTTTTTACGATATTGATCTCTAAGTGCTTAGGGTATATTATTTAGCGTTTAGGATTTCTTAGGATTTGGTTTTTTTAAGGGTTTTTAGGACTTGGGGTTTTAGATTAAGGATTTTTTTTAGGGTTTTTAAGGTTTGTTTTCTGGATTTTTAGTTTTGGGTTTTAAAGGCTTTTAGTGTTTAGCTTTTGTTAGGATTTAGGATTTCTTAGGGTTTTTAGGGCTTCTTAGAGTTTCATAAGTCTTATGGTTGGGGGTTTATCCCTAAGGTTTAGGGTTTAAGTTTCTTAGGATTTGAGTTTAACATTTAAGGTCTCCTAGGTTTTTTTTGGGACATTTAGGCTGTAGGGTTTAGTGTTTAGGTTTTAAAGGTTTTTAGTGTTTAGCTTTTCTTAGGATTTAGGGCTTCTTAGAGTTTCATAAGGCTTAGGGTTGGGTGTTTATCCCTAAGGTTTAGGGTTAGGGTTTCTTAGGGTTTGAGTTTAACATTTAAGGTCACCTAGGTTTTTTTTTGGATCATTTAGGGTGTAGGGTTTAGTGTTTAGGTTTAGGGTTTTTCTATGGTTTAGGGTTATGATTTTTTAGGTTTAGAGTTTTTAAATTATTTTTTGTAGTTTTTTAGTGTTTAGTTTTTCTTAGGATTTAGGATTTCTTAGGGTTTAGGGCTTCTTAGAGTTTCATAAGGCTTAGGGTTGGGGGTTTATCCCTAAGGTTTAGGGTTTGAATTGAACATTTAAGGTTTCCTAGGTTTTTTTGGATCATTTAAGGTGTAGGGTTTAGTGTTTAGGTTTTAAAGGTTTTAGTGTTTAGCTTTTCTTAGGATTTAGGGATTCTTAGAGTTTCATAAGGCTTAGGGTTGTTTGTTTATCCCTAAGGTTTAGGGTTAGGGTTTCTTAGGGTTTGAGTTTAACATTTAAGGTCACCTAGGTTTTTTTTGGATCATTTAGGATGTAGGGTTTAGTGTTTAGGTTTAGGGTTTTTCTATGGTTTAGTGTTATGATTTTTTAGGTTTAGAGTTTTTAAATTATTTTTTGTAGTTTTTTAGTGTTTTGTTTTACTTAGGATTTACTGCTTCTTAGGGATTCTTAGAGTTTCATAAGGCTTAGGGTTGGGTGTTTATCCCTAAGGTTTAGGGTTTAAGTTTCTTAGGATTTGAGTTTAACATTTAAGGTCTCCTAAGTTTTTTTTGGGACATTTAGGCTGTAGGGTTTAGTGTTTAGGTTTTAAAGGTTTTTAGTATTTAGCTTTTCTTAGGATTTAGGGATTCTTAGAGTTTCATAAGGCTTAGGGTTGTTTGTTTATCCCTAAGGTTTAGGGTTAGGGTTTCTTCGGGTTTGAGTTTAACATTTAAGGTCACCTAGGTTTTTTTTGGATCATTTAGGGTGTAGGGTTAAGTGTTTAGGTTTAGGGTTTTTCTATGGTTTAGTGTTATGATTTTTTAGGTTTAGAGTTTTTAAATTATTTTTGTAGTTTTTTAGTGTTTTGTTTTACCTAGGATTTACTGCTTCTTAGGGATTCTTAGAGTTTCATAAGGCTTAGGGTTGGGTGTTTATCCCTAAGGTTTAGGGTTAGGGTTTCTTAGGGTTTGAGTTTAACATTTAAGGTCACCTAGGTTTTTTTTTGGATCATTTAGGGTGTAGGGTTTAGTGTTTAGGTTTAGGGTTTTTCTATGGTTTAGTGTTATGATTTTTAGGTTTAGAGTTTTTAAATTATTTTTTGTAGTTTTTTAGTGTTTAGCTTTTCTTAGGATTTAGGATTCTTAGGGTTTAGGGCTTCTTAGAGTTTCATAAGGCTTAGGGTTGGGGGTTTATCCCTAAGGTTTAGGGTTTGAATTGAACATTTAAGGTTTCCTAGGTTTTTTTGGATCATTTAGGGTGTAGGGTTTAGTGTTTTAGGTTTAGGTTTGTTAGGTTAAGATTTATTAGAGGTTTTCTAGGTTTTAATGCTTTTTAAGTTTTTCTTTGTTGTTTTTAAGGGTTTTGGGTTTCTTAGTGCTTTTTGGATTTAGGGTTTGAGGTTTTCTTAGGGTTTGGGTTTTGGCTTATGATTTTAACGGTTTAGGGTTCAACGGTTTAGAGTTTGGGATTTATTATTCTTTAGGTTAGGGGTTTTAAAGTTTTTTTTTAGGTTTTTAGGGTTTAGGTTTTCTTTGTGATTTTTAGGGTTCAGGTTTTCTTAGTGATTTTTTAGGTTTTAGGGTATTAGGGTTTATAAGGGTTTAAGATTTAGAGTTTCTTAGGGTTTCTTGGTTTAGGATTTAGGGCTTCGAATTTTAGGTTAAGAGTTTTTTAGAATTTATGGTTTTTTTTTTATGTTTATGATTTTTATGATTAAGGTTTTTAAATGTTTTAGGGTTTCTTAGGTATTTTTAAGAAATTGGATTTCTTAAGATATAGGGTTACGTAGGCCTAATATAGGGCATAGGATTTTAAGTTTAGGGTTTTTTCTAGGGCTTATGGTTTTGAAGGGTTTTTTTTTTTTTCCGGGTATTATAGTTGTAGGTGTTTAAATGGATTTTAGGGTTTAGGGTTTCTTAGGATTCCATATGGTTTGGGTTTAAGGTTTAGCCCTATGATTTAGAGTTGAAGATTTAGAGTTTCTTAGGGTATATTATTTAGCGTTTAAGATTTCTTAGGGTTTTGTTTTTTTAAGGGATTTTAGGATTTAGGGTTTTGTGCTTAAGATTTTCTAGTTTTTATTAGTTTTAGAGGAATATTTAAGTATAGTGTTTTAGGGTGTTTAGGATTTCTATGGTTTTTTAACGATTAAGGGGTTCTTAGATCTTAGGGGATTTATAAGGTTTTTAGGGTTGTTTAGGGTTTTAAAAGGTTTTTAGGGTTTCTTTTTTTCATAAAGTTTAGGGTTTCTTAGGGTTTAGCCCTATGGTTTTGGCGGAAGGGTTTAAATTTTTTTTGGGTATAAGGTCTAAGTTTTTATTTAAGTGTTTTTAAGGCTTAAGGCTTAAGTTTTTGTTGAATTTTTTAGGTTTAGGATTTTAAAAGGGGTTTTCAAGATTGTTATGATTTTTTACTCTTTAGGGGTTCTTACGGCTTAGGGTTTCT